>NC_137927.1:7283899-7288899 GCF_963457725.1 Sprattus sprattus | reverse complement strand
ACACAAAAGATCATCATCAAGTTCAATGTTATAATGTTTGTTGAACATCTACATAAGTCTCATAAAAGGGTTGTTTGGGGAGAGTAATGACAATTCAGGGTGTGAAACAGAACAAGCTTGTGTGTGATCTTAATGGTGTGGGAGTCATGTGAGTCATGCTGGTGTGTGTGTGTGTGTGTGTGTGTGTGTGTGTGTGTGTGTGTTCACCTCAGGGGCGTCAGTGTAGTCGAACATGCGAAAAACGACGCGGGGCATGGGGTAGCAGGCGTCAGAGGTGTGTGCGGGCGGGGTGAAGGGTGGCAGGTTGTGCTGTAGCGCCTCACACAGCACACTGTCAAAGGCCACGTACGGACGCATGATGTGACGCTCCTGCCAGCGATCCTTCTTCAGCTTCTGAACTTGAGCCCATAAACAGTCGAGATACTGTAGCAGGACAGGGGGGTGGGGGTGGAGATAAAGGAGAGGTCACATACACCATTTAAACACATACAAAATTTGAATTCTAACAACCATAGAAGTAACACACACACACACACACCTCTTCCTGTGGGTGTGGTTTGTCAGCACTCCACACCTGCAGCATGGGTACATGGGTCTTCTGCCTCCCACTGAAACAGGAAACGCACGTCACAAATACACTCAATACATCAAAATACCAACCATCACATCATGGGCCAAATCAGTCTCATAGTCTCATATGGGCAGTGTGTGAGAACAAGGATATACTCACTTGAGGTAGGCCTCTGTCTGGGTTAACAATGGAATATAGCAGGGGTGGCTAACCAGTCCAGCTCAAAGAGACACTTTTGGGGGGGATAAGCACTTACATAAAACCTATTATTTTTATTGTGACCCAGCAAAACTAGGGGGGTCTAGGGCCATGCTCCCCTATACGATTTTGGGGAAATAACCTTTTAAATAGTGTCCTCTAGTGGGTTTTAGGAAAAGAAATGAACAAATTTAGATTTAAAATATGGCACAAAAATAAACATATTGAAGACATCTGCTGAGATTTAGTTTTGGATGTGTGTGAAGCAGGAGCACCCTGATCTGGGAGAGAAAGCTTAGGAGCAGCTACTACCCTTTGCCTCCACATATTTATGTGAGGCCTTCTTCTCTGCAATGACTGTGATCAAAACAAAGCAGAGAAACAGACTATGCCTGGAGAAGAGCTTAATCACAGCAGTAGCCTCCCTTTTTTTTTTTTTTAAATATCCTTTTAAATAGTGTCCTCTAGTGGGTTTTAGTATTGAATATTGAAGACATCTGCTGAGATAGGTGCTTATGATAGTTAATTTCAGATATCCTCTGTTCAATTTTCAAACTCTCCCTCACTATATGACTTTTTGCTCGAGCAATATTCCATGACACTTGATACGATGCCAACGTGACCGTTTCAGAGTACTTCGTAAATTTCCAAAAAAGCCAAGTTTGTTTCTCTGACTGACGTTTCAAAGTATGTACCTTGTGCTTGCCCAGCTCTGTGCCTTTAGGAACTCCTGGGCTAAGCTAGCATTGTGTGTGGAGAGATGGCACTCCAAGTTTAAGGCTTTAAAATGCGATGTGTGATGTCTGGCATATTAAGCAGAGGGGTTTTTCATTTCGCTCCGCAAATAATTCCTCCCATTCAGGCAAGAACGTCCGGTGTTCATCTTCATATTTTCGTTTAGCTTTATGCTTTGCCGGATTCATGGCATTCTTTCAGTACCTACTGCTAGTCTGGCTAGTAACTCTCTGAGACTGGGGGTGCACACATTAGAATGTTTCATGTTCGGAACATTAACGTTACTTGAAGACATCTCTCAAGATCACGTGATGACAAAATAAATATACATGAAGACACACCCCATTCAAATCGGACAGCTTTTTGTCAGTATTTCCAAATATATTGCATGCAAAATATGCATTTTAGATGTTTATTTTACAATATGAAAAATCTGTACACCAAGAAAAAAGTCAGTGAGCACTCGAGCAGGAGCTGAGCCGCACGTCAGCCGCGCGAGCTGCAGGTTCGCCACCCCTGGACTATAGACTCACTTGAGGTAGGCCTCTATCTGGTTGAGCAGACGGTCCATCTCCACGTCCTTCTTCTCATACAACTCCTTCCCCACCCAAGGTAGAGAAGACAGCACTGCATACACAAACCAGTCACTACGCACCTACAACAAACAAACACACACACACACGTCAGTAAACACACCCAGGATAGAGAAGGGAGCACTGCATAGACAAACCAGTCACTACACACACACACAGGCGCACAGATCTTACCTGGGGTATTTCTTCTTCTTGAATGACAGCCACAAAGTTTTCAAACATGGCCACCATGGAGGGAGCAGCAATGACGTGACAATTCACCAGGTCAGACAGGAACCGCACCTGCCACACACACAGTTATTTGAGGGTCTGGCAGATCTCTCCCTCACACGCACACACAGTTACTTGAGGGTCTTGCAGATCTCTCTCCCTCACACACACACACACACACACACACACACACAGTAACTTGAGGGTCTTGCAGATCCAGATCACACACACACACACACACACACACACACAGACAGCGGACACACACCAGGTAGGCGGCGTCGTCAAATAGGTTGGCCTTCAGCGTCTCTTTCAGTGTGCGGATCATTGCCTCCACCATCTCTCCTCCAAAGTTGTAGTTCCGTGCATTCAGCAGCCCGACCAGCGTGGTGTACACGGTCAGCTTCTCTGGGAGGAGACGAGCCCTGCGTGCACACACAGAGTTTATCACTAATGCAACTAAAGTCATAAAGTACAGTAAAGTACAGCCGCCAGCAACTTGGTAAACTCAGCCAGCAGGTCAGAGATGTCTACTGACGTTGGGATGACCTATTCAAATCAATGGAACCTTTTGCAACATTTTTAGGAGCCGGTGGGCCGGATGAAATCACTTGGCAGGCTGGATCTGGCCTGCGGGGCGGGATTTTGAGACCCCTGCTTTAAAACTTCAGATATATACATATGCTATGCAGGTCTGACCAATGCCTTTAGAACTTCAGATATACATATGCTATACAGGAGTGACAGGTTCTAAAGCCTGTAGAACCTCAGACACTTGCAGCAATGCAGAGGACACGTTTGATGCGCATTTTAATGGGTCATCCTTCAAAGGTTTCCATTGACTACACTAATCTGATAAGGACGGTTGTTATGCAGACAGAGGCAGGGGGACAGGTGTGGGGTTGCCAAGGAGATGCGAGTGTCTTACACAGAACAGAGGATGCGCAGGATCTTGCTCTTATAGTTGGGGAGGTCCGCTTCCAGCACCCCTGCCAGCCCCTCCAGATTACTCTCCAGAGATGAGGTGCTCTACACACACACAAATGCGCGCACACACACACACCACACATACAAATGCGCGCGCGCACACACACACACACACACACACACACACACACACACACACACACACAAATTAAGGAGGATTCAGTGAAATCAGTCAACATCTTAAGCATTTAAGGCAGGTCTTGCTGTAACCGATCTGATAAGGAAATATGAAACTCTGACTTTAATCAGGTATGTATGTGTGTTAATCATGTGCCTGTGTGAGCTGAACCATGACGTGTGTGTGTGTGTGTGTGTGTGTGTAAGCAAGGACTGATTAGAGGAACAAGTAGTCCTTATTTTCTGCCTTGCTGATGCATTACATTGCAAATAGCATAGTAAGATGACCTCGGACGTGACAGTGTTTTGGTGTCTGGGAACGCTAACTTCATTCTATATAAACCTTGTGTGTTGTGTTTAATTTTGCTTCATTCTCATCTGCTGCGGGTTTGGGAATTAGCTCGCCGTGCCACTCTCTGGCCTGCCAGGACGTTGGTGAGGTCGACAAACTTGTTGTTGAATAAATACTTACATGCATCTCCGGAGCCCGAGGTAAACTTGAGTGTGAATTTTCACCTAACCCGATCACTGAGGTGTGTAAACTGGCACGTATGTATTATGATGAGGTGTATGAAGTCTGAAGGCTGATTACATGTGTGTTTATGGCATCAGCTCCAAGGGTGTGGGCCTGTGTGTATGAACATGTAGGTGAATGCAAGGGTGTGTGTATCAGAACCAACTTCTGTCCAACTGAGTGTACTATGCATGAGTGGGGTGAGTGTGTTTGCAGAGCAGCCTTTCACTCAAACAAGTGTGTGCTGAGTGGAGTGTGTGTAGCAGTGAGTGGCAGTTAACTATCGTGAGTGTAGTTTATTCAGCCCGGCAAGTAAGTGGGCGTGGCTACTTTCTCTTGGACCAAATTAAAGAGCGTGCGCATCTTCTCTCCACCTCTGCATATGAGTGAGTGAAAGCGTGTGTGTACCTTCTCTCCAACTCTGCAGGTGTGTGTGTGAGTGTGTGTGTGTGTGTGTGTGTGTGTGTGTGTGTATATACCTTCTCTCCAACTCTGCAGATGAGGGACTCCAGACGGTCTTCGATCTCAATGGGCTCTGAGGTACGCCTCCTCTTATGAGGCTGTGCTCCTGGAACACACACAAACACAGAACATCAGAACCAGGGCAATGATCCAAGGAGCTGTCCGAAGGAGGAGTAGTTGAGGCCACTGCCTGTTACACGTACAAACAATACCAACCACAGTACCAACCGTACTACTGGAAAGATTGCATTAGCATTAAACATGTTTGTCTCATCATACTATATTAGTATTCTTACATAGATTTCATATAATCAGTTACAGCAACAATGCAATCTGCTTAAGATAGTCAACACTTTGGCCAACGCCTCACTGTATGTAGTATTTAAATTGGACGGCATCTTTTCAAATCACGCCTTGCTTACTGACAGGGGATCCAGACAAATAGGGTGCAAGTGGGCTCAAGCTCCGAAAAGAGCCATGGTCGAAGCACTGCAGTCTGCCATCATTATGAAGCTTTAATTAAACAGTTGGCTACTTTTTAGTGAGTTTTGACAAACTTTAGGCATTTTTATAAAACGTGACGCAAAAATGAAAACTAGACTGTTACCAAACG
>NC_137927.1:7263899-7273899 GCF_963457725.1 Sprattus sprattus | reverse complement strand
TGGCAATAGATGAGTATGATCATCTGTGATGTATTTTATTATCCGAATGATGGCTACTAAGAGTAAATAAGGATGTGAGGGTGACTACTGCACGCAATTCTGTGCTAACTTAAACACTCACACAACACAGCATACTGAGCACTGAACAATGCAATTTAACGTGTGTGTGTGAGCACCTGCTCGGGCTCTGTGTGTAAGTGTGTGCGTGTGTGTGTGTGTGTGTGTAATAAAGAGAGTGTGATTGTGTGTGTGTGAGAGAGAGAAAGGAGAGAGAGTGTGAGCGTGTGTGTGAGAGTAAGTGAGTGTGTGTGTGTATGTCTGTGTGTGAGAGAGTGTGTGTGTGTGCGTGTGTGTGTGTGTGTGTGTGTGTGTTTTCATGCCAGTGTGTGTGGCAGAAAGCTGTAGCCTCAGGGTTTATATACTGTAAGCTGGAGAATGTGCCCAAGGGTGGAACTTGATTAGAGCTGACAGCTAAGATTTGCATCCAGTACAAAATGACAGAATGATGAGGTAAAATGTGTACACACACACACACACACACACACACACACACACACACACACACACACCAGTGAGCTGGGGGTATTGTTTTTGGGGGGCACTTCTGCGTGCCCTGAACGGACATGTCTGGCATTCCGACTCAGACAGGGATTTGTGTGTGTGAAAGAGGATAGATCCAGATCAAACATGCTCTCCCTCACACACTCACTCACATACACACTCACACACTGTGATGTTGGTTTAAGCCAGAGCTAGTGTGTTCTGAGTGCTGGGAGGTAGATTAACAAAGTCGGGACAGTTTGTGCACACACACACACACACGCACACACACACACACACACACGCACACACACACACACACACACACACACACAGACACACATACTCTTTTTGTGGAGATATCTCCTCTCTCTTACACACTTTTGACACATTTACTAAGCATACACTTTGCAAACAAACCTATGCATTCTGTCAGTGTGCATTCTGTCTCTTCATAAACATACTTCATAAACAACACACACACACACACACACAAATACACACACACACACACACACACACACTCTATTTCACACACACACAAACATACACATACACACACACTCACACACACACATTCCTGTCCTATAAAGTGTGTCAATCATCGAATGACCTGTATTTCCCCCGAGCTATTCATGCCATTAATCCCAAAGTTGAAGCTAATAAATCACACTACTTTTTCTCTCTCCACCACTCCACCAACTCCTCTCTCTCCTTTCTCTTCTCCTCTCTCCTCCTCTCCCCCCCTTTCTCTCTCTTCCTTCTTCTTTCTCTTCTTTCCTTCCACAGCTCCAGTGATCGTGACAGCTCCAGGTGAGGTGTGGAACGTGACCGGCTCTCAGGTGTACCTGAGCTGTGAGGCCATTGGCGTCCCCACCCCTGTGGTCACCTGGAAGAAGGTACACACACACACACACACACACACACACATACACACACACACACACACACACATACACACACACTCAAACATACACACACACAGACACACACCTGCTAGCAAACGCATACATTTCAGCATCCCCACTCTTGTGTATTGGCCTGGCAGAATTTCCTCTTGCTGGATAGAAACTTCACATCAGAAGACAGAATGTCATTGATACATTCTGAGCAAAACCTTCTGTTGGCATAAAGGTTATTGTGGGTCAACAGCTGACAGGGAAGCAGATCTGGCCCGGATTGGATGGCTCCAGGTCTAGTTCCCAAAGGAATTACACATTTTGTTCTGTTCTGTGTGTTTTACAGTGAGGGGCAGAAATAAGAGACCTCTCACCAACAAGCTGAGAAAAAAACAGATTGCGTGTGTGTGTGTGTGTGTGTGTGTGTGTGTGTGTGTGTGTGTGTGTGTGTGTGTGTGTGTGTGTGTTTGTGTGTGCTGGAGTGGCCTGCTCTGGTTTACATACATAGATATACAGTGAGACAATAACAGGACATGAAAACAGGAAGTGAGGTGGAGGCAACAGGAAGTAGAGAGGAAATTAAGTGAATACACTAGGAAGTGGACAGGAAGTGAGGAGGGTAGAGGGTGCATTAAGACCCAGAGAGACCGGGTTTGAGTGTGACAACATTCCAGGATTTAGAGAGAGAGAGAGCGAGAGAGAGAGATTAAAAATAAGAGGGAGAGAGAGAGTGACATTTACAAAGAGAGGGAGAGAGAGGGACATTTAGAGAGAGAGGGGGAGAGAGACATTTAGAAAGAGAGGGAGAGAGAGAGGCAAAGAGAGAGAGATTTAGAAAGAGAGGGACTGTGAGTAGAATCTTGCATGCCTAGGCTCATTCTCATAATTGAGGCTAATAGTTGATCCAGGAGGTCACAGGTGTGTTGAAGCTCCAGCCTGATTCTCTACAATTAAAAGTATCCTGCTGAGACTGAACCAACCTCTCAGTCATGTGACATGTATGTGTGTGTGTGTGTGTGTTTGTGTGTGTGTGTGTGTGTCTCGTCGTGTCTCCTCATTTCTTACAGCTCATCTCCTGTCATTTTTCATGTTCAGTAAAGAATGTGTCTTTCTGACCTGTGTGTGTGTGTGTGTGTGTGTGTGTGTGTGTGTGTGTGTGTGTGTGTGTTATTGGGCTTTTGTCATACGTGATTGGGTTTCAGTAGATTCCAGCAGAGAGAGTTTGTACAGGTCTCACCCAATCCTAGCCCCAGGAGACGCAAAACACACACACACATGAATACACACACACACACACACACACACACACACACACACACACACACACACGCTGTCTTGCATAGCTCAAACCGTGCTTTGAAAAAGGATATGTGTTAACCTGTTATGAGTATGTGTGAGTGGGCTGCTGTGTAGTGTTAGAGAGGTGGTTAAAGGCTAAAGGTGGTTGTCTCCCACAGATTGTCCCCGGTAAGGGCAGGACTGAGTTGTTGCCTGGCGACCGTGACAACCTGGCAATCCAGACCCGTGGAGGCCCAGAGAAACACGAGGTCACAGGATGGGTTCTGGTGAGACACACACACACACACACACTCTCTCTCTCTCTCACACACATGCACACGCGCACACACACACACCAAACACACACACATATACACACTTATTGCCAACATAGAAACCAAATGCTACATCTGAGGTTTTTTGTTTGTGTGTGTGAGTGTGTGTGTGTGTGTGTTTGTGTGTATGTGATGATGACTTTTCTGTCGTCACTTGCTAATGTTGTTTCTGGTGCAGATTTATATCTGTTTGTGTGTGTGGTCACTTAGCATAGCAAAATGTCCATGTTTCATGGGGAGTTAAGGAAAGATCTCTACTGTGAAAAACTTGGCAGAAACACGTAAATATTTTGGGACAAGCACAAACATGTAGGATCCTGTACTTTAACTGAGCAGTCTGTTTATCACAAACAACACAAGTAAACACATACACCCACACAGAGAAAGACAGCAACAGAAAGATCCACTGGCTTTCAAATCCACATACAAATATTGCCCAATTTGCTTCCGATATCGCTCATTTTAGTATGTATGTATGTGTGTGTGTGTGTGTGTGTGTGTGTGTGTGTGTGTGTGTGTGAGAGTGTGTGTGTGTGTGTGTGTGTTTATTGGATTCTTCTAGGGAATAAACAGTTTATATCCTAGAAAGACCATTGCCTGTAAACATTTACACTGGGGTATGAGGATTATACCAATCCACTCCTCTACACAGCACACACACACACACACACACACACACACACACACACACACAGAGTTCTAACACCCCCCCCCCCCCCCCCCTCTGTTTTGTTAGATCTCCCCCCTGACTAAAGAGGTGGCTGGTGTATATGAGTGTCATGCCATTAACTTGCGCGGAGAAGCCTTTGCATCAGGCACCATCCATGTGGTCGACTCCGTGGAGGACATCCCTGACCAGAAAGGTGACTATGGATGGGCACATTTCTCTCTTTGTCTATCTCTCCATCCTTCACTCCATCCTCCCCTCTCTTTCCATTCTCTTCTCCCTCTCTCCATCTCTCTCCTCTCCATCTTCCTCTTCCTCTCCATCCCTTTCTCTCTCTCTTAATCCTCCTCTCCAGTTCTCCTTCTGTTTCAGTTGTTTCTTCCCAGTGTGTGTGTGTGTGAGTGAGTGTGTTCACGTGTTTGTGCCTCTAGCCTTGTGTACAGTGGGGTACATTGTGTGCATATACAGTGCCACTTGAAAGTATGTGAACCCCTTGAGGACTTAAGCGTTTTCTGTTGTTTTACCATGATTTTTCATTTTTTTATCACCAATTTTCCATAGATGAAATGTCAGGTTTATGTTTATCATTTGCATGTACTTGTTTAGAGGAAATTGTTTGAGAAGCTGAAAAACTACATGAAACATGGGAATTAGTCCATTTCAAAAGTAAGTGAACCCCCAGCTGAATTGATAAAGTCAAGCAGGTAACAGATTCAGTGAAACTTATTTGGGTGAATAATTAGTCAATTGAGCAAACCGATCATCTGAGACATCCTTAGGGAAAGGTTTGGGCAAGAGATGTGGTCATGTTGAATGCCCTCCATTTCTAAATTATTTGTCTTGGATGGATGGATGGAGCTGGAATCTTTTGGAGATGGTCTTATAGCTTTCCCAAGACTGATGGGCTGTCAGAACCTTCTTCCTGATGTTCTCGGATATCTCGTTTCCTTTCGGCATTGTTGATCTGTGTGGGTACACCTTGGCACTACAGTAGTTTGGTTGGTTTCCTCCCTCTTTTAATCTGTGTTGCCCAAACCTTTCCCTAAGGATGTCTCAGATGATCGGTTTGCTTAATTGACTAATTAAGCACCCAAATAAGTTTCACTGAATCTGTTACCTGCTTGACTTTACCAATTCAGCTGGGGGTTCACTTACTTTTGAAATGGACTAATTCCATGTTTCATGTAGTCTTTTGGCTACTCAAACAATTCCCTCTAAAAAAAGTACATGCAAATGATAAACATAAACCTGACATTCCTTCTATGGAAAATTGGTGATGAAAAAAATGAAAAATCATGGTAAAACAACAGAAAACTCCTAAGTGGTCAAGGGGTTCACATACTTTAAAGTGGCACTGTAGCTGTGTGTGTGTGCAGGCATAATAAAGCTTGATTCTATCCAGTGTGAGTGTGTACAAAAGTGCATAGTGCATGTTGTGTGAGGTAGATGAATCTTTACTACAGATTGTAAGAAATTGTTGTTAGTCTGTGTGTGCGTTGTAGTTTGTTTGTTTATGTTGGGGTGTGTGTGTGTGTGTGTGTGTGCGCGCCTGTGATGGAATGCTATGCTACCCATCGCTCCAGTCCCAGCATGCTTCAGTGTGCCCTCGGCACTCGCCTGTGTGCTGTCAGGGCGATGGTTACCGTGACAGCACAGGGTGACTGAGTGAGTGTGTGAGCGCGTTGACACATGCATGGCCTTAAGAGCTGAAGTTTAACTATACACACCTCAGTGTATGAATAGACCACTTAACTACACACACACTCCCACATATATGAATAGATCTCTGTGTGCCAGAAAGATGTCAACACACGCCAGCCTGTCCTAAAGCGTGCGCACACTCTCAGGGAGTTGCCCATGCATGCAATCGCACACAGGCATGCTTGCCTAGATGTACTGTTTCCATCGGAAAGGCAGTATTTAACAAAAGTCCTACATGCATGCATGCGCACACACACACGCACACACACACGCACACACACGCACACACGCACACACACACAAACACACACGCGTCTCTGTGTGTTTACAGACTCACTACACTGAGAGATCCTCTGATTGTGCACTCAACTCTTTCTCTTCTTCTCTCCTCTGCAGTGACCAAAGATGATGAGCTGTGATGACGCCCTCAGCAGGCATTCCCATCAGATACACACACACACACACACACACACACACACACACACACACACACACACCTCATCACGTGACACAAATTCATTCATTTAAATGCATCAAAGTGTAACCACCTTCTGATCCCAATCAGCACACACTTATCTCTGAACCACTAGCTTTTCAGTGGATCTTCAAACATGAGGTTGATGATGTTGTTTTTGATTTTTTTTTTGGATATAAAATGTTTTCATTCCTGTTCCTTTGTTCCACTGTAGCACAGATGCCACGTGTGTTTAGCTTGGACATAAGAAAGTGTTTGTGAAGAAATACTGTAAGTGCATTAGTTTCTCCCTCTCTCAGCTTACAGCGCACGTGCACACACACACACACACACACAAGCTTTTAAACAATCCACACGCACGCACACACATACACACACAACTAGAGCAAAGGCACCACACACACATCCCCCCCAATTCATGTTAGGCAACATCGGCTCCAGGTTGAGTGAGAGTGTGTGTACGTGCGCGACCATGCACATGCATGGGTGTCCTGTAGAGCTGGCTCGCTAAGAGGATTTCTCTGGAATGTCGTTCAGTATGGGTGCTATTTCTTTAAGTATGTGTGTAGCTGCCCCTGCCTCCCCCAGCATAGGGCAAGGCAGGTGGGTGCAGTATACTCATCTATGGAGGACTAAAGTAGTATGGTATGTAGTAGAAGTTTAATAGTGTAGTATGTTAGTATGGAGGGTGTTGGCTTTTTCCTGTGTTTATACTCTGCCCCCCCACCCCATGTGACTCACTCATACTGGCCTGTTTGTATTCATACACTAATAAAGACAGACAGACCGACAGAGTGGACTTTTTATGGAGAAAACACTGTGTGTGTGTGTGTGTGTGTGTGTGTGTGTGTGTGTGTGTGTGTGTGTGTGTGTGTGTGTGTGTGTGTGTGTGTGTGTGTGTGTGTGTGTGTGTGTGTGTGTGTGTGTGTGTGCATAACCGAGTGAGTGTGACCTGTGTTGTGTGGACAAGCACAACTCTTTCCACACCGGACTCAAACTCTCAACCTCAGGCATGGGAGGCGGGTGTGCTAGCAAAGAGGCTATAACCCATGGGTGCTCTGTCTGTCTGTCGCTAGCACGTCTCTTAAGATGTCGGGGAGTGAGGATTACTCACAGCATACACTGACTACCGTTACATGTTTATCAATCTGTGCGCACACAACACAACACAGCAGAACACAAAAACCTCTACACTTAAACATGAGATGCTGTGTGTGTGTGTGTGTGTTTAGGATGTGTTTACGAGTGTGTGTGTGTAATGCTGATAAAGATAAGAACGTCTGGAATGGGAAACACACACACAGTCAATCTCTCCATCTGTCCCTAAACACACTCACACATACACCTGCACCCGACTCAGAATGAACTCAAGCAGGAGGTCAGACGGATGTTCTTTCTTTAAAAAAAAAAACTTTATTCAAGAGGATTTTAAAGTAACTGAAACTTGATGTCAGACCCAAAATAACAAAATGTTACCAGCAACAGAAACTGTTCCACAATGATCCCAAAGCTCACTCTTTATCTGGGTCATCAAAAACCACATTTTACACTATACCATATCCCAGCATACCCAGCTGAGAACTTCATCTCCCAGAAAGTCTAGCTGACCATCATGCGTGGGGAGATGCTCATGGACATGAGCTCCTGGAACAGCAGCTTGCAGGCATATGGCATCCGCACCAGCGAAATCTGCACACACACGCACACACACAAACAAAACTGAAATTATACATTTGTTACCTCTGCTATAACAATGACAAAAAAAGTTGATCATTAATATTTTAAACTGCTTGCACTACATTGGAGCAAAGTGTGGGCGTGTGTGTCTGTGTGCTGATTTACCTGTGTTTTGTTGCGGCAGCCACGGCACTCGTAGGTGTGTGTGCGTGTGTTGGCGATGGCCATGAGTCCACACAGGTTGCACACGTGCACCTGGTACGGGTCCGATGCCTCGAACAGACGCTCCCGCAGGAACTGGGCCGCCCCGTGAGCAATCTGACAATCACGCTCCATCTCACCGAAACGCAGTCCACCGTCACTGAAACACACACACACACACACACACACACACACACACCCATCCTGTTAGCAATCTGGCAATCACTTACCCATCCCACCAAAACGCATACCCCCTTCACTGAAACACACACACGCACACACACACACACAGCTGAAATCACATACACACACACACACACACACACACACACACACACACACACACACACACACTCACACACACTCACACACACACACCGTGACCTGCCCTCCATGGGCTGTCTGTTGAGGATCTGTACGGGGCCGCGTGCGCGGGAGTGGATCTTGTCGTCTACCATGTGTTTGAGTCGCTGGTAGTATGTGGGCCCGATAAAGACCTGAGACGTCACCTTCCTGCCAGTGAAGCCGTTATACAGCACCTACACAGCAGACACACACAGACACAGACACACACAGAGACACAGAGCAGGTAAGTTCCATACACAACATTCCAGTACTACTTTTATCTTATGCAGCAGGTAGATGTAGGTGTGTTTGTGTGTGTGTGTGTGTGTGTACTTTGTTGCCTCCCAGGTAACATCAGTACTTACAAAGAAGGTAGGTGTGTGTGTGTGTGTGTGTGTGTGTGTGTACTTTGTTGCCTCCCAGTTAACATCAGTACTTACAAAGAAGGTAGGTGTGTGTGTGTGTGTGTGTGTGTGTGTGTGTGTGTGTGTGTGCGTGTGCGTGTGCCTGTGCGTGTGCACCTCGTTGCCTCTCAGGTGATATCCGTACTCAGACAGAAGGTTGGACACCTTCTGCACATTGACCGCATCGTTAAAGGGAGTGGCGTCGCCGATCTCTCCCTTATTGGCCGAGACCTGCAGAGGGGATGAAACCGTGGTAACACCCAGCCGTGGTCATAGCAACAGACATCAGACTGCATGCATTCATTCATTCATTCATTGTGTCAAAATCTCATACTTAGAATTAAGGCATTAATGTTACCACTGGTGTGAAGTAAGGACAAGTCAGGAATTGGTGTGCTATTGTACGTACAGTTTTTTAAATATTTGTAGTGTGTGTGTATATACACATACCTTCCCCTGTAAACACTCGATCAAATGGCCGACTGTCATTCTGGAGGGGATGGCGTGAGGATTGATGATGATGTCAGGAGTGATTCCCTCACAGGTAAATGGCATATCCTACACACACACACACACAAAGACATGAACACACACACATAAACATACCCATACTCGCACACATTCATTGATGGGAGGGTGGGTTGCAGAGTCAATATTTGTGTTATGATTTATTGTTATTCTTTTCCCGTATTACAACAGAGCTGGTCAGTTGGACCATGTGGACCACAATTTAACACTACACTGCTGTCACTCCAAAGGTTTGAAATTCTTTCGCACTGCCTGGGATTTGTTTTATATTTATGAAGGTTATGAGGTTTGATGTTTTTAGGGTATTTATTTAATCAAGTGCCATTCAACAGCTGTATTTCCTGCACTATGCAACTAACAAGCTATGTTTGTTGAGTCAGTGTTAGCTTAGCGCAACGTCTCTCCCAGAGCTTTTGTTTTGTACCCCCCTGAATGAAATACCTGCAACAGGTTTAAGACATAAAGAGACGACACATGAACAACAATGCAGCTCATTGTTTTTGCAGCTCATCTCTATCCATTTAGTGCTGTTGAGTTACTGGTGTTAGTTCACTTTCTGCAGCCAATTACATATCAACACACATCTCAGAATATCAGACAACCACCACCCTCTGGCCCTTGCTCGTAGCTTGACTCTTCTCTCCCTTGTACGTCACTTTGGACCAAAGCGTCTGCTAAATGACTAAATGTAACTGTAAATGTAAATGTAAATGTAAATGTAACTGTAAATGTAAATGTAAATGTAACTGTAAATGTAACTGTCCCTGGTGATGCCTGGGGTTGAGTTTGACTTTCTGTGGGTCTCAGCTCATCCACATTTAGACAGAAGGAGAAGGGGAGGTTGGATGAAAGCTTGGCTTCTGTGTTTGCGAGAGTGAGAAAGTGTGTGTTTGTGTGTGTGTGTGTGAGTGTGTGTGTGTGTGTGTGTGTGTATGTGTGTGGGAGTGCAT
>NC_137927.1:7203899-7258899 GCF_963457725.1 Sprattus sprattus | reverse complement strand
TTCCATCTCTGCCGATGGGGGAGTTCACGCGCCTCAAATGAGACAAGGTCGAAGCAAAGGTCAAGCGATTCAACACCTGCAACACACACACATATATGTGCAAACATGAACAGGCAATCTCATGTGCACACACACACACATGTGAATGAGCCAGTACACAGGAGCACTAGCCTGTACCTGAGACACCCCTGCCCTGGCCTGATGGGCTTTCTTGACGTCCCCCCAGTTGCCAGTGGCGAGGGAGTACTTGAGTCCGTCGGAGATGATCCTGGTCTTGATAGCCAGCTCCAGGTTGAAGTCTTTCCCGCGGTCGATGAACTTCTGTGCATAGATACGGATCTCCTTCAGCAGGTTCTTAAACATCCTAAGAGAATAACACACACACGCACTGCATCAGAGTCCTTCACAAACACACACCACAACAAAATAAACACCTGGACAACTTCATTAACTGATCATGGCTAGTTGCTCATAGCAGGTGTGTGTTACTCACCTGATCATAGCCACATGATCATAGCTGGTACATGTTACACATAGATTTATAGAGGTTATTAAAACTGTGGTTAATGTTAGAGCTGCTTGGAAGGTTTGAGAGGTTTGTTGCTTTGGTTTTGTTGTTGTTGTGATTGGCTGGTTTGTTATTGGTGTTGTGATGAATGGCGTGTTTGTTATTATTGTTATAGTTTTTCATAGTTTGGGTTGTTACTGATCCTTGTTTTGTTGTTGTTGTTTTTGTTGTTGTTTTTTTACCCTCTGAAAAGGAATGCCAACAGGGGTCCAGCCAAGTCCAGTCTCTTGTTGCCATAGTGATCTCTGTCATCAAGCTCCCGTCTGCCCAGCGCAGCCAGCAGCAGTCTGTGAACCATGTACCTGCACGCACGCGCACACACACACACACACACACAAATGGTGAGTATATGTGTGTGACTTCAATCACAATGAATTGCTAAACACAATTAATTGCTGATCACAATGATATAAGTTACAATAGTGAAGAATAGCAAGTGAGCATGAATGTGTGTGTGTGTGTGTGTGTGTGTGTGTGTGTGTCCTACCCCAGGAAGTAAGCCTTCTTGGTTTCGCAGAAGTCACTGACTCCCACATGCGGCAGCACCTCTTTTTGCAGCACCTCCTTGGCATACTTAATTCTCCTCTCCTTGGTGACGCCTGGCTTGGCACCACGGGACCCGATGAAGTTCAGCGCCACGTTCTGCTCCTGGATCACAAATGCCTCATCCAGGGACGGTTTCACCTGAGGGGGGGAGGGGCACACCAGACTCATGACTTTCAGATAAAGGCTGTAAGGATGTGTGCAGTTGAGTGTAATGACAGAGCAAAAACAGGCTGAGGTCATGGAGGGACTGGGTGAGAGGTGGGGTCAAAGCTGAGGAGGTCAAAGATGACTCACCATCTCCATCATCTCAGGGTCGTCGAAGTCGTAGATTATGTGCTCCAGGATGTCCCGGTCGGACACGAAGCCCAACGCACGGAACACGATAATGATGGGCACCTCCTGCCGAATGTACGGCAGAGTGGAGACGATTCGCTGGCCGATCGCACTCTTCTTCACACCCTACACACACACACACACAAAACAGACAGAACTCAATCCAGACCTGTTTCTCCTATGGGTATAATCTAACACAACCTTGTAATAAATATGATTATGTTGAGTGTGAAGATGAGTATGTGTGCACATGAGCATAAGTGTTTGTGTTAACATGAAAGTTAGAGAGTGAGAGTGAGAGAGAGAGAGAGAGTGTGAGAGAGAGAGAGAGTGAGAGTGAGAGCGAGAGCGAGAGCGAGAGCGAGAGTGAGAGCGAGAGTGAGAGTGAGAGTGAGAGTGAGAGCGAGAGAGCGCGAGAGAGAGAGAGAGTGAGAGTGAGAGTGAGAGTGAGAGTGAGAGTGAGAGTGAGAGAGTGAGAGTGAGAGAGTAAGAGTGAGAGAGAGTGAGTTACCTGTCCTCCTCTGGCCATCATGCTGACCCATATGGTGCTGGTGGGTCGTGAGGAGTTCTCCAGACAGGATCTACACTCTGCAGTGTAAGCGTACTTAGAGTCCTTCTTAGCGAACACGTAGACTGTGTTAGTGGCCATCTTCTCCTGAGCGATCAGCACCTACAAACACACACACACACACACACACACACACATACACCATTACAGAACTTATATCACATATCAGAACTTATGTCAGTAACCCAAAAACGATTTAAAACACATCTGAGCACCTTCTCGGAGCCGTTGATGATAAAGTAACCACCAGGGTCAAGGGGGCACTCGTTGAGCTCACACAAGTCACGGTCCGTCAGCCCACTCAGTAGGCAGTAGGTGGAGCGGAGCATGATGGGAATTTTTCCAATGAAGGTCTTCTGATGTTGAGTCAGCAGCTGATCCTCACCCTCCTTAATAATGGTCTTAGTGATGTCCACGTAGAGAGGGGCCGAATACCTTCACACACACACACACACACACGGCAAGGCAAACTTGAATTTTGCACATGAATTTCTATGGCACACAGGCGTGCTTGAGGTTTTGTGTGTGTGTGTTCATGAGTTGTGTGTGCATGTCCTACAAATTGAGCAATTGTACATGAGATAGTCTCTTGTGTGTGTGTCTTGCTTAAGGTTATACAGACGTACATGAGATTATGCCTGTGTGTGTTGATATAGTGGGTGGTATGTGAGGAGTGAGTGAGTGAGAGTGTGTGTGTGTGTGTGTGTGTGGTTGCGCTGATATACAGTGGGGGAAATAAGTACTTGAACCCCTGCCGATTTCGCAAGTTGCAAAGAAAGTTTTGATCTAGAATTGTAATGGTAGGTGTATTTTAGCAGTGAGAAACAGAATATCAACCAAAAAATCCAGAAAACTGCATTTTATAAGATTAAGACTTTATGATGCAAAAAATAAGTATTTGAACCCCCAAGCAAACAGCAAGAATTCTGGCTCCCAATGGCCAGTTATGTGCCCAAGAAGCACACAGAACAGTCCTCATTAGGTCTAACAAGGTATACCTGATCTCAACTGGTGACCTGTATAAAAGAAACCTGTCCAAAGAATCATACTTCACACCTTCAACCTCACCACCATGGGCAAGACCAAAGAGTTGTCCAAGGATGTCAGAGATAAGGTTGTAGACCTGCACAAGGCTGGAATGGGCTACAAAACCATTGGCAAGCAGCTTGGTGAGAAGCAGACAACTATTGGTGCGATTTTTCATAAATGGAAGCAACACCAAACAACTGTTAATCGCTCTAGGTCTGGGGCTCCATGCAAGATATCCCCTCATGCTGTATCGGTGATCATCCGAAAGGTGCAGAATAACCCCAGAACTACACAGGGGGAGCTTGTGAATGATCTCAAGGCAGCTGGGACCACAGTCACCAAGAAAACCATTGGCAACACACTACGCCGTAATTCTTTGAAGTACTGCAGCATTCGCAAGGTCCCCCTGCTCAAGGAAGCACATGTACAGGGCCATCTGAAGTTTGCCAATGAACACTTGAATTCTAAGGAGGATTGGGGGACAGGATGTGTTCAGATGAGACCAAAATGAAACTCTTTGGCATCAACTAGACGTGCTGCGTTTGGAGGGGGAAGAATGATGAATATGACACCATCCCCACCGTCAAGCATGGTGGTGGAAACATTATGATTTGGGCTGTTTCTCTGCAAAGGGCACAGGACGACTCCACCGCATCGAGGGGACTATGGATGGGGCCATGTAACGTGGAATATTGGGCTTGAACCTCATTCCCTCATTCCCTCCCATTGAAACGCAACCTTAAGGATTTGGAGAGGATCTGCAAAGAGGAGTGGACCAAAATCCCTCCTGAGATGTGTGTAAACCTGGTGAGCAACTACAAGAAATGTCTGCGCTGTGCTTGCCAACAAGGGTTATTCCACCAAGTACTAAGTCATGTTTTGCTAGGGGTTCAAATACTTATTTTCTGCATCAAATGCAAATAAAGTCATTAATGTTGTAAAATGCAGTTTTCGGATTTTTTTTGTTGATATTCTGTTTCTCACTGTTAAAATACACCTACCATTACAATTCTAGTTCACACATTTCTTTGCAAGTGGCCAAACTTGCGAAATCGGCAGGGGTTCAAATATTTATTTTCCCCACTGTACATACGTTTGTATCTGTGTGTACGTTTGTATCTGTGTGTACGTTTATATGATGCGCGCATGTGTGTGTGTGTGTGTGTGTGTGTGTGTGTGTGTGTGTGTGTGTGTGTGTCTTACGTGAGGTTGCGCAGTCGGGCCTCGTTGGGCATCATTGGCGAGGGCGCTCCATCTCTCTCCCAGTGAGTGGGCTTGGACAGGTAGATCTGTTCAAACTTCAACAGGTACCTTGGCTAAACACAAACACACATAGGATAGTGAGACAGACCCCTTCCATATTGAATCATACATCATCACATTATACACAAATAATACTTTAGCAGCTCACCTGTGTATGTGTGTGTGACCAGTTACTTAAACTCTCCTGATGTGTGTGTGCATGTCTCACCTATTTCAGTCCTCTGGTGTGTCTCATCTTTCGTGTGTGTGTGTGTGTGTGTGTGTGTGTGTGTGTGTGTGTGTGTGTCACTCTCACCGGTTCCTCTATCTCTCCTGACGTGTGTTGCGCCTCTGCCTGCAGGTCTATGGGTGGAGCGTCCTCTACGATCCTCTGTACGGACATCTGGATGAACTCATCGAAGGAGTCCAGCTGCTGCCGCACCAGACCCTTCTCATCAAAGTACGAGCTGCAGGGTCATAGAGGGCAAAGGTCAGACAAGTCACATTCTGCACATGCAAACAAACCACACGTATTCATAATCACTCTAAGGATGGCTGGTGTCAGAAACACAATTCAATTCAATTTTATTTGTATAGCGCCATAACAATACAATTGCCTCTAGGCGCTTAACAGAGCCCAGAGCCTAAACCCCCTTAGTGCATGCACGACATCAACAGGGGCAAGGAAAAACTCCCTGTTAGGCAGGAAGAAACCTTAAGCAGAACCACGGCACATAAGGGGGGACCCATCTGCTTGAGGTCGGCCGGGTGGAGACAGGAAGGTGGGACGGGGGGAAAGGGGGAAGGGGAAGGGTTGTGTGGCAGAAGGGGAAAGGAAGCAACAGGGGTTATACACAGCCAGCATTTAGTCACTGGACATAATAAGTATACAGACATCTGGTGTTAAATACATGATACAGGCAAGACCAGATTACTTTGCCAATAGGGATACTGTTAGAGGGGTAGGGGATGTAGGGACGAAGAAACATTTCAGTGGTGGCAATAATGTATATTGTATATAAATGCTAGCATAGGGTATTGGGTAGAGTAGATGTACGGCAATGCAGTGGCGGTGGGTGCGATTGGCCGAGAGTTCAGCTGTCCATGAACATGAAACACACAGAGGTAACCCGTTGCATGGCGATTCACAGACGTAACAGGTTATGAAGAGACACTGCTAGGTTAGTTGTGGCCTTCCTCCTCACCTGATGACGATCCAACAGGCTTCCTGCCACAGGTCCGGGGTGATCTCATCTTCGTCCTCATCGTACTGGATATCTGTGGGGATAAGGGCCGAATCACAGGACCTGTAATGTCTGTCTATTCCTCACATTGCAGCTAACGCTACCAAAAAGAGAAATGTTGATAGGCTAAATGTATTTAGGCGGACATGACCAAGGAGCCTTAACAGAAGAACATTTTTGAAAATTTGGCTTAAACACCCGATTTCTGCTGGCTAGCCAATCTCGCAGATCTACACATTTATAGATTTAGGCCAAACATGTTAAGATTAAGTTTAGAACTAGTTAGCACTTGATACACAGCTTACCAGCTAGCTAGCAGAGCAAGTTACCGACAAGTAATCAGTTTTAATTTACTTAGTTATGGGTTGATCGGACAAACCAAGTTCGCGAATAAGCTTCTAGTTCCACATATTTACAGGGGACCGTTTGTCGCAACACATATAACTACCGTTATCCCGCTGCGTAGTACATATCCCGCCACGCTAGCCAACTAAATGCACAGAGCGATCATAACGTTACTCGTGCTTCATTGTGAACTTCGAATGTGGTTAGAGTGAACTCCTGAATATGCTCCGTAAAACATACCTTCATCTTGATCATACATGGCCGCTGTTTAGTGGCCTGGTAACTACAGAAGATCAAATCTGCTTAAAGGGAAAAGTCTGCTTCACTCGATAGCTTATTATTTGCAGACGTTTTCCTTCCAAAACTAAACACAGGAAAATGGCGCCTGCATTATACGTCACTTCCTTCAGGCTGGAGCGCATCAGAATGTTAGCATATTACTGATATGAATTTATGTCTGTGTCACACAAGTCATCCTCAAAAATACATTTCTGTTTTTTTGGGTTAATCTTTGTGTCATCTTTCGACTGAACTGACCAAATTTCTGTAGATATTTTATGGCTGAAAAAGCATTCACTGTCAACTTCCTCTGATGTCATCAATTCTCGCGAACTGGTACATATCACATGTGGGCTGTTTAGGAGTTAACCTTGTCATTTATCTGAAACAGACACTGTAAGTATGTATACATTCTTACAGTTGTCTTTATGGCAGATGAGATGTTTAAGATGCTTCTGTGTGGCGAGACGGTCTTATTGTGACACATTAGAATGGACTGCATTGCTTTCCTCTAGTTTGCAGCGGTACGCTACAACCTCACCAGCCACTTCTTTGCGATGGATTGCACCATGTATCCGGTCTGGGAAAAATGGGATAACGCACTTCAGATGCTACCAAACTGGGCGAGGCGAACGGGCAGCAACGGGGAAAACGGACATCGGAAGAACCGTCAGACTGGCATCGGTGGAACCAGGAAGAGAGGAGAAGTTTGTTTTCCCTGAGCACGATGAACCCGAAGAGCTCAGAGACTCTCTCCCAGAGCATCTGCGCATCACGGACACCATGGTAACCAAAGAGAAGGTAAAGAGTAAGTCGGACACAGGCCCGCTTCGCGGGGCCCTTGAGCAGCAGGCGCGTGTCCTTTCCGAGATGAAAATCAAAGCGGACGAGGAGTCTCTCATCGAGTTCCACGATATAGGGTTCCAGGTGGAGGAGATCTCCAGGTCTCAGCAGAAGAGACGCAAGGAGCATAAAGTCTACGGCTCGCCAGACCCAGCTCAGCCGGTCAGCGACACACCCTGTTCGGGTTGTGGAGCTCTCATGCACTGTGCGGACCCCGACATCCCAGGCTACATAGCCAGCGAGAAATACGCGAGCTTGGTGGAGGATGCCACGCTCTTTAAAGCCATCTGTCAGCGTTGCTTCTTGCTCACGAACCACCAGAAAGCGCTGAGCGTCACCATGTCTAAGGAGGAGTATCGGGACATCGTGCGAGCCGTGAGGCCACAGAAAGCGCTTGTTATCCTAATCGTGGACCTCCTGGACCTCCCAGACTCCATAGTCCCGGACCTACAGGAGCTCGTTGGGCGCAACAAACAAATAGTAATCCTGGGGAACAAAGTTGACCTCCTCCCAGGAGATTCGCAGGACTACTTATCGCGGATCAGGAAGCGGCTGGTGCAGTACTGCGCAGAGGCAGGAGTCGCTGCTGGGGACCCGAAAGACGTTCACCTGATCAGCGCGAAGACCGGCTACGGCGTCGAGAAGCTCGTGTCCAGACTCCAGAAGTTGTGGCGCTACGAGGGAGACGTGTACCTAGTGGGCACCACCAACGCCGGGAAGTCCACGCTCTTCAACACGCTCCTGGAGTCCGATTACTGCAAGTCTCGAGCTTCTGAGGCCATTCACAAGGCAACGATCTCCCCCTGGCCTGGTAAGGATGTTCCTGAGAGTGTGTAAGAGAGGGACTGCTTCTGTGTGTGTGTGTGTGTCAGGGTGGGGATGTTATCTCTAATCAAATTCTTGCTGCTGGATCCTCACTGCAGCATCAAGTTGAACAAGTTGTGTGTATTCCGCAGGCACTACTCTGAACCTGTTGAAGTTCCCCATCATTAACCCGACTGTGCACCGCATGCAGCGTCGATCCGAGCGCCTGCTTCAGCACTCTGCACGGACACTAGAGGAGCTGGACCCAGAGGAGCAGCGCAAACTCCAGCAGCTCAGCAGACACGCATATCTCATAGGTAAGGACTATGTGTGTGTGTGTGTGTGTGTGGCTGTCTGACTCCAGGCGACGGCAGACACACGTACCTTGTGAATGAGAAGTGTATGTGTCATCCATCTGTGTAGTTTTTGTCTAGGGACATAAATCAGCTCTGGTGTGTGTGTGTGGGTGTGTGTATGGTGTGTAGGTCGCGTGGGCAGGACCTTCCGTGTGGAACCACCTAAGCGGTTGGAGCTGGCCTTTGACCCAGACATGGTGAGCTACAGTGCAGAGCCAGAGGAGGAGGAGGACTGCCGGAAACAAGCCAGTCAGAAGGCTGCTCCTTTTGAGCTGAGCTACAACGAGATCAAAGATGCACACTGGTTCTACGACACACCCGGCATCATGAAGGACAAAGATGTGAGAGAAAGAGAGAGTGTGTGTGTCTGTTTAATGTAAAACAGATGTTACTTTGCTAATGTGTGTCGGTACTGATGCTGTATCCATGGTGCTGGGGCTTGTATCTGCGTTGCCATGGCATTAGATCCTGAGTGTGCTGTCGGAGCAGGAAGTTAAGCAGGTGCTGCCAACCCAGGCCATCATGCCCCGCACCTTCATCCTGCCCCCCGGCTCCTGCCTCTTCCTGGGGGGTCTGGCACGCATCGACTACCTGGAGGTGAGCACTGACCCTTCACCTTTCATCGCTGACCCTTCACCCCTCCTCTCATCTCTGACCCTTCACCCCTCATCTCTGACCCTTCACCCCTCCTCTCTGACCCTTCACCCCTCCTCTCTGACCCTTCACCCCTCATCTCATCTCTGACCCTTCACCCCTCATCTCTGACCCTTCACCCCTCCTCTCTGACCCTTCACCCCTCCTCTCTGACCCTTCACCCCTCATCTCATCTCTGACCCTTCACCCCTCATCTCTGACCCTTCACCTTTCATCTCTGACCCTTCACCTCTCATCTCTGACCCTTCACCTCTCATCTCTGACCCTTCACCCCTCTTCTCTGACCCTTCCAATGTCAGTAGCTCAGACAGATGTTGAACCCTGTTGAACTTGGGACACTACTCTAGAATGGCTTCTTCCCCACTCTTCTCTTTCTGTGTTACTTTAGAATGAACTGTAAGGGGTAAAGAAGTCTTTTTTAAGTCATTTTTGTGTGTGTGTGTGTGTGTGTGTGTGTGTGTGTGTGTGTGTGTGTGTGTGTGTGTGTATGTAGGGTGCTCACTCGTGCTGGTTCTCCGTACTGGCTTCCTCTCGAGTTCCTGTTCACGTGACCACTCTGGAGAAAGCAGACAGCATCTACCACAGGCACGCAGGGAAAGAACTACTCAAGGTTAGTGTTGTGTTCTCAGAATTACTTGCATGTACATCCTGTTTCAGAGTTTCATGTAGAGCTGCAGTGGAAGTGTCATGTTTTTTAAGCTAAAATGTGTGTGTGTTGGTTTTAATGCAGGTCCCTATGGGAGGGGAGGACCGTATGAGGGATTTCCCACCTCTTGTTCCACAGGACTTTGAGCTGATTGGTCAAGGTCCTAGCGTTGCTGTCTGTGACATCAAGCTGTCATCTGCAGGTACACCAATCACTCTTAAAGGGAAACAAGGTTTTTCAACTTAGGCCCTATTATAAGAACTTTCACTATGGGCAACTATGAAAAATAGGGTCAGGTTGAAAAAAAAATATTTTTGAAATCCTGCTAATTCCCTTTAAGCAAGTTCTCTACTCTCCCTCACTCCTTAACCCTGAAGCTCCTGAACATGGGGTCCATTATTCATCTATTACATTCCTCTGATTCCTGAGCCCATCACACTCAAGAACATAGTTGGCATTTACTTTTGATCTTGGGTCATTGCTGTTTGGCTCGAGCTAGCCTCTGATACACCTCTACCTCAGGGGCCCTAACTCCACCTGTGATTGGTTGCTGTTGCAGGATGGGTGACGGTGACGGGGATGGAGGGGGACAAGCTCCGCATCCGAGGCCATGCCCCAGAGGCTGCCGGGATGTGTCTGCGCACACCGCCGCTGCTGCCGCACATCGCCATGGTGAGGGGAGAGCGAATCAAGAAGTCACCGGCGTACAAACCTCGCCGCCCACACGCACTGCTCGAATTGAGCCTCGCCAAACACAAAGCTAAGAAGAGGAGCTGATGTCTGTGAGAGTGTCAATAAGAGTGTGTGAGTGGGAGAGTGTGAGATGGAGATTAAGAGGACTGCGTGTGTGTTAAGTGGACTGCGTGTGTGTAAAGGGGACTGCGTGTGTGTAAAGGGGACTGCGTGTGTGTAAAGGGGACTGCGTGGGAAACAGCATGTCTGAGTGTGTGGTCTTTTGGGTATGTAACTGATAAACTGTAAATAAATTTATAACTCTATTTTTGTGAAAAGTTACTTTATTTCTTTTATAATTTTTGGGTGCAGTCTGTGATTTTTACTAGTGCTGTCAGTTTAACGCGTTATTAACGTCGTTAACGCAAACACATTTTTTTTTTTTTAGGTTAACATTCTTTTTGACCTCGCAAACTGTGTAGTAGGCTAACGTTACGTTTGAGTGAATGGTGAGCGCGATACAGCGAAAAATGGATGATAAAAAGCTTCTAAATAGAAAGTTTATCTTTAAAAGTTGTGTTGTGCAAAAGAAGCGAGCTTGAGCTGAAAATGTCAACAGGCAGCTGGCTGAAAGCACAGAAGTAGGCTTACCTTTTATTGGTAACCTATCTGTTACGGTTCATTGTTTTTGAAATAAGAGGCCTGTCTTCTATGTTCACAGCAAACTTGAAAAAAAGAAAATATTAAGCCATGGTTTACCTGCACTATAGTCCTTGTTTATCTGAAATGTGCACTTTATAATTTCATTTTGTACCGCCCTGTTTGGCAATGTTGTTTTTGTACAAATTTGCGATTAATCGCGATTAATTTTGAGTTAACCATTACAAAAATGCGATTAATCGTGATTAAATATTTTAAACGTCTGACAGCACTAATTTTTACAAACACTATTTGTTAAATACAGCTAATCTCTGGGGTTTGTACACAGTGCTACCTCTGTAAATGGTAAACAAACATAGTGGCTGGGATCGAGCCATAGACAATTACAACAAATCAACACATTGTTTCTGCAGCATGGAAAGGGGGGGGGGGTACTTTCAGATCAGTATCTGGCTTGTGGAATCACTCAGTCAGAACACAGATGCTGTGAAATACAAGACTTTATTGAGCTGCTCGTACTCTCTCTCTCTATATATATATATATAATACAGCACACCTTACAGAAAACCGGCCAATCATTGAGCCAGAAAACATCTGCCCAATTGGCCAAGAGCGCCGCTTGGCGGGACATTGGGAGTGCACCGGATTGGCCACTCAAGAGCTGCTCAACACTGGCAGACACCTGGCTAGACCGCATGAGCAATGACATTGCCCAAATAGCGTTGCACAACTAAGAGCACACAGAACAATTATCATCTGATAGGATGAGGCATGAGATATATACGTGATATGAGAAATACACACTTACAGTAGTAATGAGACATTGCTCTACTGAGGAAAATAATCAGACAATGATATGAGAGACACTTTAACAGGAAGAGGAAGTCCTAACCGTCTACAGAGTGTGTTTACATAAGGAGTCTCAAAAGGTCACGGTTTAAAAGGTTGAGCCAGTCCTATTACAGCTGACCAGTTTCACTTTGGCATAAACAGGAAAATAATATTGCACCAAACATCTTACTTTGCAGGCTGGGTAGCCTTGTGTGTGTGTTTGTGTCAGAGAGAGAGGGCAAAAAAAAATGATATAAGCTTTGGAAGCACAGGTAAGTGTGTGTGTTGTTCAGGCACTACACAAACAGGGTCACCAAAACCACCAGAGGACAGGAACGATTGTCAAGGCATCAAAGAGCTCAACTCATCCAAAACACAGACAGGCACAGATACACACACAGCCTGCCTGGACAACAAGTAAGAAAAACAAATTTCTTTGGAACCTAGTGTAAGAAAAGAAAAGTGTGCATGTGTTCAAACGAACAATAAGGGGCATACCATGCAGCTACTTGGGACTCGCTCCGCTGTGTGTGTGAAGCTACAGGTGTGTCCATAAGTAATTGCAGCTCTGGATCAGCCGATTTGCACCAGATCTAGGAAGGTGTTACATGGGGCCCTAACCAATGTAAAAACATCTTACATTCACACACACAGACGCGCACACTCACACACACGCACACACACTGACCCTCCCTCTGACGGTGCATCTCACTGGTTGCTGTGTCGGGTTGCCGAATCCAGGTAGTACACGTTGACCAGGTGACGGTTGAGATGGCGACGGTAGTCAAGCTCTTGTGGAAAGGAGCGGTCACAGAAGATGCAGGTGTGTGTGAGGTGGGGGGCAGTCTTGGTGAGGGGGGGTGAGGGCAGTGAGTGCGTGGGGGAGGGCAGTGATTCAGTGGGGGTGGGGGGATCTGTGGTTTTGCCCACGCCCCCTCGCAAGCCGGAGTCATCACTGCGTTCGGAAGCGCTGTCGCTGAGGTCACTTCCTCCGTCGTGGCTGTGGATGCCCTCATCATCCTCCGCCTCTGCTGGCTTGGCACCGCCCATCGGCCCCGGTAACAGAAGCGAGGGAGATGGCGTGTTCTCTGTGGGGGTTGGGAACCCGTCCGGGGGAGTCTGGGGTAAATCTTGAGGTGTCTGGGGCAAATGTGATGAAAGTTGGGAGAGATCTGTGGAAGTCTGGGGCAGGTGTGATGAAGGTTGGGGCAGATCTGTGGAAGTCTGGGGCAGGTGTGATGAAGGTTGGGGCAGATCTGTGGAAGTCTGGGGCAGGTGTGATGAAGGTTGGGGCAGATCTGTGGAAGTCTGGGGCAGATCTGTGGAAGTCTGGGGCAGGTGTGGGGGAGTCTTGTGGTGGGGCTGGTCAGATGATGTCTGTACCCCTGTGTGTTTGGGGGTTTGGAGGGGTTCTGCAGCCGTCTCGGCCTTGTCTTTAGGAAGCTGGAGCTGCTGTTTTGGGATCTGGATCTTGTCTGCAGTGATGTGAAGTTTGTTAGTTAGAGACTGACGCTTGTAAAATGGGATCTTCAGTTTGTCTGTGGATATCTGCGTGTTCTCTGTGTTAGTCTGGGCTTCCTCTGCAACAGTCTGGGGTTCAGCAGTGGTGGCGTGGGCTTGGACTGGACCAGTCTGGGGTTTGTCTGCGGTAATCTGTAGTTTGTCTGCAGTAATCTGTGGTTTGTCTGCAGTAATCTGGGGTTTGTCTGTGGTAATCTTGGGTTTATCTGCAGTAATCTGGCGTTTGTCTGCAGTAATCTGGGGTTTGTCTGTGGTAATCTTGGGTTTATCTGCGGTAATCTGGCGTTTGTCTGCAGTAATCTGGGGTTTGTCTGTGATAATCTTGGGTTTGTCTGCGGTAATCTGGCCTTTGTCTGCCGTAATCTGGGGTTTGTCTGCGGTAATCTGGAGTTTGTCTGCGGTAATCTGGAGTTTGTCTGCGGTAATCTGGAGTTTGTCTGCGGTAATCTGGATTTTGTCTGTGGTAATATGTGGTTTGTCTGTGATAATATGTGGTTTGTCTGCAGTAATCTGGGGTTTGTCTGCAGTACTCTGGGGTTTGTTTGTGGTAGTCTGGGGTTTTTCCATCTTTGCCGTCTGCTTTTTGTTCTTCACTACTGCCCAGTCTTTCTGCTCAACCCTCGTTTCCTCCTTTGGCCTCCCTTCCTCCCTCTTTGTCAGACCTAAAGAGTTGCGTTCAGGGGAGGTGCAATTCAGAGCCAATCCCAGCACAGGGGCCAGCCCTATGTGACACGAGGGAGTGGTCGGAGTGGGTGGGGTTTGATCTGTCTCCACCTCCTTTTCTCCCTCCATCTCTCTCTGCACGTGGGTGCTTTTGGGTACGTCGGTGGGGTGGGCATCGCTGCTCCTTCCTTTGGTTTGGAGGAGTCTGGGGAGGGGGGATGGCTTGAGCTGGTCGGGGGTGGGCGGAGGGGTGTCACATGAGGGAGGGAGGGTCTGCGCAGGGGGCTCTATTTTCCTGCGTTTGGGTTTGGTCAGGCTGGTGTGTGTGTGTGAGGGAGAGGACTCAGAGTTAGGCTTCTGCTGCTTCCTCTTGGCCGCCTTCCTCTTGGTTCCCGTGGAGACGTCAGCCGACAGGCCAACGTCTGTCTGGGCGGGGCTTGCTTGAGAGGCAGGGCTCGTCTGAGGGGCGGGACTCTGCTGGGCCTTGGGTGGGCGCTTGGTTGCTTTCCTGGGCGTCTTCTTCTCCTCCACTTTTTGACTCATCACCTCTTCCCTCCGTTTCTCCGGCTGCTCTTCTCTTCTCTCGCCCTCCTCTCTCCCCTTCTCCTCTCCCAGCTTCTTCTCTCTCTCTGCCCGTTCCTCTCTCCGCTCTCTCTCCATATCCACCTCCCTCACACTCTTCTGTTTCACTCCTGCCTTCTCTCGTTTGGATCCCTGTTTTACGTCACTCTCTCTCTTTCTCTGCGACTTTGACATTTTCTTCCGTTCCTTCTCCTTCACTTTTTCCCTCCTGTCCTCTGTTTGGTTCACATTCTCTTTCTCTGGATCAGTTTTCCCGCGCGGTTTCTTCTCCTTCTTGCAGCTCCGCTTTCGCCCACTAGAGGACTCCTCACTCTCACGGCTCTTCTTGGTGGAGAGGTTGATAGGCCCCACATTCGACTCGGGTTCCGCCGCCTTACTGACCTCGGGCAAATGCATGTGGACTGACCGGACACGCGTTGAGTCTGGTGATGATACAGGGGTGGAGTTGCCGGAAGAGCTGCCAGAGTCGTCTGGCTTCTTGACCTTCTTGAGTTTGACCTTTGACACGTCCATGGTGATGTCCTGGCAGCCGGGGTGGCGGGACTTGATGTGGTACTGCAGGTTGCATTTCTTGGAGGCTGCGTACTTGCAAACGGGGCAGAGGAACTGACGCGGGTTGACGTGCAGCTCCACATGCTTTTTGAAGTTGCTGCGGTCGGCCGTCTTGTACTGGCAGTACGGGCAGCTCAGCGGCTTCGGCCCGTTATGCACCTGACGCGCGTGACGAGTCACCTCATGCTGATTGGCCGCCAGGTAGCTACAACTATCACACTTAAACGGCCGTTCACCTGAGAGAGAGAGGGACAGATGGATGGAAAGGAGAGAGAGAGAGTGAGAGGGAGAGTGACAGATGGATGGAAAGGAGAGAGAGAGAGTGAGAGGGAGAGTGACAGATGGATGGAAAGGAGAGAGAGAGAGTGAGAGGGAGAGTGACAGATGGATGGAAAGGAGAGAGATAGAAAAGATACAGAGAGAGAAGAGGAGAGAGATGGAGAGAGCGGGGGGAGGGAGAGGAGAGGTATAAGCACACACACTGGAGGGGTCTCTGTTCTACATGCAGGAGACATCATGCTGAGAATCCATATGGGGGACACATCACATCACATCAAATCACACACACACACACACACACACACACACACACTAGGGGTGGGCGATATGGGCAAAAAAGAATATCTCGATATTTTTTTATATTTTGACGATAACGATAATTGGACGATATTTAAAAAAAATGTGATTGGAATTCTCAGAGTTATACCTTCTATGAGATTGCAATAATGGGCACAACTTTTTTTTTGTCTTTAAACTAAAATAACTTAATTGAACTGCAATGCAGAAATATTGAACTCTTGTAATAAAGTGCTCCATGCATCCATGAGAATTATTGCACATCAACAGCAGTTCTTATGGGCTTATTAAACTTAAAATTCTGTCCAGGATTGTACAAAAATACAAATACATGAGCATTAGAGCATGGATCGGGACAAATTTTTCTGTCCGAGCCCAGCCCGGTCCGACAGAATAGTAACTGAGCCCGGACCGAGTCCGACAGCCATTAAAATATTACATTTTTTCGATTCCGACGGAATCAATTTCTCAACTGTTCATAGTACTAATGCCACATTGACGTACGTTTTTTATGAATAGCCTGGCTTTATTAAACTGGGCATCAACAGTTAAATGCTCTCTCTCACAAACAAGCGCTGTTAAACGCACAAGCGTACACAATAAGGCCAATTAGCATATTTAAATTTAATTATTCACATTGCAAGAACGTTTAGTAAAATGGTGCGTCTCCTTTAAGATGAGCACGTACAGGGAGGGACAACGGTGACGCAAAGTTTGGATGTAGCGACAAACATTAATTTGCTGTGAAAGTGTTAACCAGTATGTGAGTAACGTGAGTTTTATTAAAGCATAGCGTGTGTAATGTGTAGCTATTTCATTCCGTTTGCTAACCTTTCCTGCTGTCTGCATTTACTAACCAGCAGCAGACGTAAAGGAAAGGGAATTAACCCCGAAGTTAAAAACATGCAATCTACTTCGGCCGTGGAGCAATTTACTCCCCTTCAATCTCCAACTACGTTCAGAGACAGACAGCAAGAAAGGTGAACAAACGGAATGAAATAGCTACACATTACACACGCTATGTTTTAATAAAACTCACGTTTTATGCTACACCAACGGAGGCACAAAAGACATCACCATGCGCTGCTAACCTGTTGCAAAGTGGATGCGAGAGGCCATGTCACGTGATCACGTAGGCCCACTAGTCATGTGAGCGCAGTGCTGTGGGAAGCGCTGCTGCGCCGTAGGCTATATTAAGAACATGATGTGAACAGTTTCCCCGTGCGTGTCATTGTTTTTGGCAAAGTCATTTAAATACTCGATAATGTAATTTTGCACATCGTGTGAACAACAATGACGATTTCATCGCAGACGACATATATCGCCCACCCCTAACACACACACACACACACACACACAGCACAAACCTGACTGCCTCCTTACCCAAACCCAACTGCTCCACGGAAGGCAACAGACAAAAGAAATGTACACTTTTACTCCCAACATGTTAACATGGCAACTACAAGCTGAACTGTGAACTGCTGGGGTCACACGTTAAAATGGCTCCTGGTGGACTGTGTGTCTGAGCATGCAAGTGTGTGTGTTGACCTACCTGAGTGTGTTCTCATGTGACGTGTAAGGTGTGTCTTCTGGGAGCTGGAGTACTCGCAGTATGGACAACGGAACGGACGCTCCCCTGGGAAAAAGAGCAAACTTTAAAACACTCACACAGAGACAAAAGGGAAACATTTCACAAAACATACCGATGTGTGTGTGTGTGTGTGTGTGTGTGTGTGTGTGCGTACGTACATACCTGTGTGTGTGCGGATATGCTGAACATAGTTGTTCTTGCGGTCGGAGAAGTAGCAGCATTGGTTGCAGGTGAACAGCTTGCTAGGGAAATGATTACGCAGGTGCTTCTTCCAGTGGTACCCACTCACTGTAGTGTAAGAACAGATAGTGCACCTACACACACACACACACACACACACACGGGTACAGCGCGGTCAGAAATCAGAAAGGGCCCAACAGTAGCTGTAGTACCAGCCGTGACACAAGATAGGTAAAATAAAGATGGCTAGTCTGATTACATTAAAGTAACAGTATGTAGCAATTGTACTTTAGGGTTAGGGTTAGGATTAGCAATTTTACCTTAAAATAACAGCTTAAAAAATTGGGGCGCTACAATGACTTTTAATCTTAGAATGGCCTCTGTGCCACTGCCATACCAGGGTCCGTAGGCATATAACTGCACTATGTACGTTTCTGGAAGCCGCCAAAGTACTACTCTCTGCCGGACTAGTAAGTAACTTATATGCCGTCTGGCTTTGTCTTTTGTTGCACTTGCTTGATGTTTGACTGTGTTAGGAAAGTTGTTGACTCACTAGTTTGTCATAGTGTCAAAGTAAGCAAATTTCAACAGGTTTCGCTAGGTTTATCCACTAGCATCTCGTCAGCGATTAGCAATTCCTCCGTTGTGCTGCTTTAACAACACAGATGTCCTTTTTTCGTTTTAGTAAGCACCAAACACCCCACTTCCTGCTCAAGGTTAGGAGTGTTTGGAGTGAGGAATTGAGATTCACATACAGTACAATCACTGTGATCAGACGCACACACACTTCCTCTGCAGCTGTGGGTCCCAGTCTTGGACACACTCAAACCATCATCTATACACTCTTCAACACACACAAATACACGCGCACATACGCACACACACCCACACTCACTTGTAGACACGCTGTTCGTTGCCCTCCTTGTTGTGGTGCTTGAGGTGGGCCAAGTAGTGATCATAGCGGTTGGTGTTGTAGCCACACCTCTCACAGCGAATCACGCCTTTCCCATTGGCCGCTCCCTCAGGCCCCTCCCCTCCCTCTGGTGGCGGGGTGGGCCCGGCAGCCGTCGCCTCGTTGGCGGGCTCCTCAGCCCCGCTGGCACCATTGACGACGATAAGCTTCTTGGCGCTATGGATACGGATGTGATGGATGAAGTCCTCCTCACTCTGGGCCTGGTACTGGCAGGGCTTACAGTGGAAAGGCTTCCTCTTCTTAGAAGTGTCCAAAACCACCACCGGTGGCGCCCCCTGCGGGATCGGGCTATGCCTGCATGCATACACACACAAATAACACACACACACACACACACACACACACACACACACACACACACAGATCATGAAAAAACAGGATAATCCGATCTGCTAAGTGTGAGTATATGTGTGTGTGTTTGTGTGTTCACAGATGTGCAAGTTAGACAGCCACAGTTTGTATGAATTTGTCTAAAAGAGAGATAGAGTGTGTGTGTGTGTGTGTGTGTGTGTGTGTGTGTGTGTGTGCCTCACCTGCGCTTCAGAGAAACCCGTGCAGCCGGCGTTTTGGGGGGAGGAGCTCTGGAGGTGGAGAGATCTTCAGCCCCGCCCACCTCTTCCTGCTCTTCCTCTTCCACAATGCCATTCTCCTCTGATGTTTGTGCGTGTGTCTGAGGCTGTGGCAGCTCCGTGTACGTGTGTGTGTGTTCGTAGCTGCCGTAGCGCTGCAAGAGTGTGTGTTCATCTTCCTCACTGTCGCTGCTGTAACTTGACGCCACAGGCTTCAACTCGGCCATCTGCTTCTCCTCCCCGGCCCCGCCCACCCCCTCACAAACCCCGCCCATACCATCCGACGTCAGTGCCACATTGGCCAGCATCACCAGCTGCGGGGCCGGCAGATCAGCATTAGGCCCCTCCTCCTCACTCAGACCCATGCCTCCAGAGAACACGCCCACAGTCACAGGGAAGACCGCCTCTGCTGCCATCATCGGTCAGCTGACAGGAAACAGGAAATTACACGGTTTAGGCATCATGCATTAGATATTGGGGCAGACATTTATGTAATAAAAAAATCTGTGTATGGGAAATAAATATCATTATTGTTTTTACAATTCTTATTCTTTTTCAAAAGTGGGGTTGGCGTGCCATGTGACTTATGCTATACTGCAGTTGCTCTGGTGAGCCACACAACACAGGGGGCGTGATAAGTGATGTTCAACCAAAACAGGAAGTGACTCAGGCCACATGTACCCCACTTCCTGCTTCTACCCCAGGGTAACACGTAACATACACAAAGAACTAGCATGTGAGTCTCTGGACTGAGCATTTACAGAGAGGATAAAGAACTGACTAATATAACACCTCTTTGTATGCCTGCCCCCCCCCCCCCCCCCCCCATGTAAACAGCCCATTATGTCAGTGTCACGCCTCTGTCTGACCTCACCCAACTCTGACTACAACGAAACTTAACCTGGGCCTGCATGTGAGCATGTGTGAGTGTCAGGGAGGGAGGTATGAAACTTCTCTATTTGTGTGTGTGAGGCAGACATGGGGGCAGGGTGGTTAAAGTTAAGTGGATTAGAAGTTAGAAGTTGTGGCCTCTCAGCCCTGATGTTTACCCAGTGCGCTGGGTAGAAGGATGAGACAGTGACTAGCATGAAGTTCATTTCCCCTGTCAATCATCTCACCACTGGAGTCTTTAGGATTCGATCAAAACAGACATTCTTTCACCGACTCCCCCGTGTCGCTGCATTGCTGGCTCTAATTTTTGCCTTTGGTTATCCAACACCCCTCTGTACCCAACTGCCTTCGCGTGTGATACTCTGGCTGCCTGTTGTTGGATGACCTTGTTTTGATTAGTTTAGCTCGTGCGGCATCCCTCCAACAATAGGGCATCGCACAGTAGACGGAGCTCGATTATTCGGCCATTTTAGAACATTAACAACAGCAAGCCGCACGCACGCCCATACGACGCAAAGCGGCGACACAACACACTGAATCTGACAATAATTTAGCCATGAGTTTTCACTTGGAATCACGCTGCAAAAATGGCCGATGGAAAGTTTCGAAGCCACACACCAGGTGAAAATCTCCGCAGTTTAATTTATTTAACTTGCTGAAGAACTCCCTCTAGGGCAAACAAGAACTCTGCCTCGGTGTGTTAACATAACTGGTCTTTGGTACCAAACCAGTGAGAAAAGTAAACAATGCCCAACTTTTGTCTGTTGTACAAAGCGAAGTTTCTTTGAGCGTAGCCATTGCCCGAGCTCGTTTCTCTGCCATGTTTCCCTTCGATAAAGAAGTCACTTTCCGCAACACACCCGAAAACAGCTTACTCGATTGAAGTTCCAACCTAACGACGGAGGGAGAAATCAATGCCATTACGCAGTAATCACAGAAAATACCGAGAGGGGTTGAATTCAACCGCTGGAAAAAGTCGCTGTCCAGCAACACAACTGTGACGGTGCTCAACTCCGCTACAAGCACTGCTCGGCACAAAACTATTTTCCGGAAGCAGACAAGACACTGTCGAGTTAAGTTCTCCAAAGTTACCCAAACTCAAACTACTACACAGCGCAAGGGATTCAAAGTTGTAAAGTATTCCAGAATATGTTTCGAGCAAAAATTCCATGTTAACTCAGTGTGTGTGTTTGGCTAGCCGTGGTCCTGATCTCCGTGCTGAAATCAGCCCTGGACAGCGCCTCTCCCTTTCAGCGCAACCCCCACACATTCACACACTGCCTCCATTTTAAAACAGTTCTTCTAACTTCAATTCCCATGCATTGTTACCAGTAACACGGTGTTACTTCCGTGGTAAAGTCGACAGTCGACAACTTACCGATAGAGATGGTCCGTTGCCCTTCGATATTTTTTGTAGATCGTGATTTTCAAACTTTTTAAGAGCGTTTGTTCAAGGAAGTGCAAGTCTCCACACATTCCAACACATCGCCGTTCTTTCGCAGGACAAGCTGACGTCAGCACGCGCAAGCTCGTGCTTCTCCCGGGGCTGTCCTTGGTCTGGCGGTTTTATGTTGTAGGCCTACGCGATTGTGTCCATAAATAAAGTGGTTGAAAGGAATTGCTAAGGAAATGTCATTGCCAAATGCAAACTTAAACTTAATTTAGACAGTGTTGAATGTGTTGCTAATACAAATCATCGCAAATAAAAAATAATATGCTTACTCCACTGCTATATACGGGCAGTAAAGCTGAACCTCTAACCTACTCTACATCAGCGTAAACCATGGGGGAACTTTTAGGGGACCTTATCAGAGACCAATCAAAGAAGCCTCTCATGATCTACAACTCCTTATCTCAGACAGTTAGACATCTAGAAGTGCAGGCTTCTGTGACAGTGGAAATCTTCGGACCTTCACAGGGTTCTGTATGTTTCTTTAATGAGTGTGTAATGTCATTATATCATGTACAATTTCAAGACATAAAAAACAAATTGATATATATTTTTGAACACAGCCTGCAAGTATAATATTAATAGTATAATTAAAATTATATAATTTAATGTCAATAAATCACCAGAGACAAGTTAATAAGAATGTATATGTCAGGTCAAATTTAGCAGGAGCAGCTTGCTTGAGGATGAAAACAGTGTGGAAAGAGTTGTTACTGTTCTGATAACTAAAAATATATATATAATCCCTCCCTAAATTTCCTAAGGCTGTTTGTGTTTGTGAGTGTGGTGCTCCGTAGAGGGCCCCCAGAGTGATCTGCTCCTCAGACTCACAGCTCAGTATATCCTGGGTCAGGCCTTACATCTTACCTCATGAAACTTACCAAAATGTACCCAGCTCAGTATATCCTGGGTCAGGCCTTACATCTTACCTCATGAAACTTTCCAAAACTTACCCAGCTCAGTATATCCTGGGTCAGGCCTTACATCTTACCTCATGAAACTTACCAAAACTTACCCAGCTCAGTATATCCTGGGTCAGGCCTTACATCTTACCTCATGAAACTTACCAAAACTTACCCAGCTCAGTATATCCTGGGTCAGGCCTTACATCTTACCTCATGAAACTTACCTAAACTTACCCAGCTCAGTATATCCTGGGTCAGGCCTTACATCTTACCTCATGAAACTTACCAAAACTTACCCAGCTCAGTATATCCTGGGTCAGGCCTTACATCTTACCTCATGAAACTTACCAAAACTTACCCAGCTCAGTATATCCTGGGTCAGGCCTTACATCTTACCTCATGAAACTTACCAAAACTTACCCAGCTCAGTATATCCTGGGTCAGGCCTTACATCTTACCTCATGAAACTTACCAAAACTTACCCAGCTCAGTATATCCTGGGTCAGGCCTTACATCTTACCTCATGAAACTTACCAAAACTTACCCAGCTCAGTATATCCTGGGTCAGGCCTTACATCTTACCTCATGAAACTTACCAAAACTTACCCAGCTCAGTATATCCTGGGTCAGGCCTTACATCTTACCTCATGAAACTTACCAAAACCTACCCAGCTCAGTATATCCTGGGTCAGGCCTTACATCTTACCTCATGAAACTTACCTAAACTTACCCAGCTCAGTATATCCTGGGTCGGGCCTTACATCTTACCTCATGAAACTTACCAAAACTTACCAAATTACCTGAGCCATACACTACATGTGACTGGTCTGACTCTGAGCCATAAAGGTCATGTGACTAACCTTCATAAAAAGTCAATAGGAGAAACATTGCATGTATTTCTTATTATTATTTGGCAATAAATAGTCACAGGTGACAAATATTTACATTCATATTTATTCAGATGGTATAGTCTTTTAGTCACAGTGATGAACAAGCAAGAAAAATACTGTAATAAAAGGAAATATTTAATTGCTGTCTGGAGACAGGCCTTCTCTTGAATGGACGTTTACAGAATAATTGCAATGACAGTTCCAGAGTTTCACCAGCAGGGGAAGAATGGTAAAATATCTTGCATAACTTCTAGTTCAGGCAGAGGCTGGAATTTTAGCTGACTAACTCCGCACTCCCTCACCTGAAAAGACAGTTCTATTCCACAGTCAAACTAGCCTGGATACCAGCCTGAACTCCGCCCACACAGTCAAACTACCTTAACCAGGAAATCCTAAATCCTGAAGATTCCTTGCAAACCCTGCAGCACTGCTTGTGTTAATGTGTGTCAATGTGTGTCAAATGTGTGTCAATTAGCTTTCCTTTTAAAACAGGCTGCCTTAATTTCTCCCTAATCTGTTGTTGTTATGTAGTAGCCACCCCTTTAATTATACTGTAATTAATCTACTTAATCTCTTGGAAATTCCCTAAAAACTTTCCGGGTGTCTGAGAGAACATTTTACCTATTTTCAAAACAATCAGAAAAGAACAACAATCTAATGACAAAAGACATTGGGAAAAAATATAAAGAACATAACATAATAAGGTAAGATCAAATACATTAGTCCAACAAGATAAAAAATATAGGCCAATAATGTAATAAATATAAATAGATTTAAGAAATGTCCCAAAGGGACATTCATAGGGTTCATAGGGAGGTTACTCTATACGCCTGCATAGGACCTTTGAACCCTTTGAGGTTCTCTATTTTTTTTTTTTTTGCAACTCATTCCAGAATTATATACTGCTGATACTCTAGTATTTACACTGACCTGTTCAAAAGCTCTCTTGATCTCATAACTAAATCATTGAATGGAACCTTCAGTTCGCAACAATTTAATATTTGTGATCTTACTTATCCTTTCAGGAGTACATTTTTTGCAAATCATTCCAGAATTATACCTTTCAGATCTAAAATGTACATTTACTACTATTCACCATTCATAACGGTTGCTCGAGTTCGTTATTGCATCATCAAATTGAACCGTCAGTTGGCTACATTATAATCACATATTTATGGTCGTACTGCTAAAAAATAATTAATAATCAAATGTATTCATTGGCAGCTTTAGAATACTGATTGGTTGCATTGCAATCTTAACACAAAAACTCCACTTCCAACCGTTCTATTTCACATCTTACATGACTCCATGGCTGTGTTCAAAATGGGTTAATGCATGTCAAAATCCGTTTCTGACCGCCAGGGCGCGACGTCTGTCCATACATATGGGCTAGTGTGCGCAAGCTTCAATGTGAACACATTGTTCCAGAACGTATTTTACAGTTACTTCCTGCCCTTCACATGGAGTATCCTAACCCTAATAAAAAATAAGGTTCTGCATAACAAAAAAAGTGTTCAAGAAAAGTTAAATGATTTTAAACATTGCCATAGTTTTCTCATTGCCATAGCTTATTCGAACGGATGACCATTACACTAAAACTGTAATTCCACTAACTTTTGCTGCATATTAAACTATGGGTAACGTTCTGGCGCCTACACACAGACACCGGTGGCCCACACGCCCACCGCTATCTAGCTTGCCCCTCCCCAATGCAAGAGTCTCCCGGAAAACGCGACTCACAGGTCGGCAGAAATATGAGCATGACCCGCGTCACTAGTCAGAGGATTTCGTAAGGAAGTTGGTGTTTGAGAAAACTAAAAATGATTAACCTGGGACTTGTATGCGGCTGTTGACGTGCGTTTAAAACTGTTCACCGTATGACAAACTATTTGTTTGATGCAATGTAACATTATGGGGATAGATGTTAACTGAAGTTGCTACAAGCGGATATGAGGACCTGGCTTGTGAAGGAAGACGCCGTTCACTAGAGAAGCTTTAGCCAGCTAGCTAGCTAGTTTCCAAGTAACTTTTTAAGGTCTTACTGTTGACTAATATATTGTTTTGAGGTATATAATTAATAGGAGAACACTTGTTCAAGTTATTGGGTTTTTCTGCTTTATATATTTTGAAAATGTCAAGGACGTTACATTCTGCTGCCTGAAACAGACATGGAAGTAACTGGTCAAGTCGCTTGAAAAGTTTTAAGGACCGTAAGTGAGACATACGTGGGCTAGCAACAGTTATGTTAGGTAGCTACTAAGATACTAAAGGTAACATTAGCATTTGGCACAGTGCTAATATTTGACCTGTTAGACTGACATGTTGACTAGTCGAAAGAATAACGGTATTACCTTCAGTAGATAGCATTTTTGGTGTTGGCATTAACTTCAACCGACTTAACGGTATATTTCTTTTGAAGTTAGATAGGAGGATTACATTTTCTTTAATTATGCGCGACTCAAATGTGAATTTCGGGGTTCTACACAGAACATGCAAACTACTCGTCTTTTTCTGCTTCGTGTACATAACTGCCACTCTCGTTTACTACGCTAAGTCCGTTAACTTTCGACTCGCGTTTGTGCAGAATCAGCAAAGTCATGTTAAAACAGATCCGATTAAACTCGAGGTGAAAGACTCTGGTGCGCCCGAGATCAGAACCACACAGGGATCTAACGCTTCAGAGCCGGGGTCCAAAACTTTGGAGCAATGCCTCGACCCATCACCTATTCTGGGTAAGTGCACGGACGGTCAGCTTTTTGTTTAGGTAAAATCATTTGAGAATATTTGCTGTGCACCCAGGAACGACGCCATCCTGAATTCTATGTACAGGTTATTAATGCTGCCTTCAAGTGCTTTCCTACTTCCGAGTTTGGAAATAGTCCATAATTGGCTTTTTGGCACAAACTAGGAAGCATCTTTAAACAAAAAAAAATGGATGACCTGTCAAAAAGTTTTTTGGGGGTTTCGTGTTTTCTCAATCAAATCATATTGCAAAGCGGTTTTTGGGCGTCAGGGATAGATTGCCCCTTAGCCAGAGAACCAAACATAAGAAATCCTATATGCACTGAAACATGCTTCGGCATATTACGTTAATTAAATTCAAGAAAATCACCCGCGAACAGAAGTTTAGCAATCAAGTTGACTTAAAAGCAATTTTCGATTTGTGAAAATCAATTTGTTGAAATATTGCCACACACACATGTAATGTAAAACACGATCGTTTGAAATATTGTTAAACGATTTCTTATCTATGCCATGACTTGCCATTTTTGGTTGTGACACGGCCTCTCGACGTCACAACTCGGGTTTCATAGAAGAAAAAAAAATCGAGTTTCCCACTAGCAGAGATGGGCAGTATTTCAATTACTTGTATTTTAAATACTAGTTAATTTACTTTTGAGTATTTTGTAATTTGTATTTAATAGGGCCGATAAAAAATTCCAATGTAATTTGTAACACAATACTTTAGAGTTGAGAGATTTTGAATATAACATACTCAAAATACTTTCTCCAGTGTTTAGGCAGAAGGAGATTTTTTTTCTCTCGGATTCTACCACTAGATCATCTGATCTACCTCTGAATTTCATTGTCGAATCAGGCATCAGTCAATTTGCCAAAAGTGGTGCTTCTTATGGCCCACCCCTTTTTGTGTCGAAAAGGAAATCACACCAGATCTCTCTCATTCATTCTGATGTTAAATCCATTTTTTCACCAAACAGGGCTGTGTTCAAAAACTTAGATAGCTGTCTTGATCCTTGTCAATTTATCTTCATTAGTACACCGACTAAAAGGAGGTTCTTTCAAAGAGCGAATCGAGTTGTTGTACTGAACTCTAGCCATCTTGACAGAATGTGACTTGATCAAAGCCGTATGATGTCCTAATATGCAATTACATATGACGAAGGCACGGTTGGGATAGCCCTCCCGGAAGCCATAGAGATTGCAATGAGAGCCCTGTTTTGTGAAAACAAGTTACACAGCTGCTGCCTGCAAAAATATATATAATCAATCAAGTTGTTGTCTTTTAATAGCTTAGTTACACTGACATTATGTGACTGTTCTTCCTTTTTTACGGGGTTCACCAGAGCTTTGTGTACATTATAGCCCCGTAGCCAGGGCCCATAGACATATTTATGTAAATCTAAATAGTCTGAATAGCCATGTCGCATTGCCAAAAATACTGATGTATACCCATATTCAGCGAAAAGGTGTAATAGGCGGAATATGTGTGCGGGGGGAGGGGCGTGGTGGCGGCGGTTACAAACATGGAAAACCACTGACAAGGGCCGTCATAATAGCCTACACCTGGACCCGTGCTGGTAACTACGTTACGCCACTGTATAGCCCAAACCTAAATGTTCTGCTTTACCAAATTGTGAGAAAACAGAAAAGATTTCCTTTATTTTAAAAACACAAAATACATGTATTGTATTTTGTTACATTTTCTGGCAACAGTATTTCAGACAGGAAACTCTCAGAGTAAGTAAAAGATTTTATTAATGTAAGTACAAGGTAGTATGTTTGGTCATGGCGCCTTAGATCTGCTCAAGCTGCTGCTGCAAGATAAAGCTGCACATTGCAACTGCTGCAGCAAGATTAAGCAGCAGCTTGAACACAATTTACACTGTAAATTGCTGCCACAATAAATACAAGCAGGATTTAACGAAAACCCCGACATGGCAGATGGACGCCTGACATGTGTGCTGCTGCAACGTGTTTCAGTTTCAGTGACCTATAAATGAAACCCAGCCTTGGTGAAAGCATGGGCAAGCTAAGTGAACTAAAATACCAGTGTCGATAACTAGTGACAATGTGTGTACCTCAGGTCGAAGACGGAGGTTGCTAATGACCTACCAGTGAATGTGATAAATAGAAAGAAGAATAGAATAAGAATGCCTGAACAATGACAGCAGGCTGGAGTGACGCCCCCCAAGAGCAACAATGTGAAGAATAAACAACAGGTTAAGGGGTCCCAGCACCACCTGAGCATTACTCATAAGCTTTTGGCCATTGACAATGTCTTTGGCGTTAGGTCTGACATATTCAATTCAATTCAATTCAATTTAATTTGTATAGCGCCATAATAATACAATTGCCTCTAGGCGCTTAACAGGGCCCAGCCTGAACCCCCTTAGTGCATGCACAACGGCAACAGGGGCAAGGAAAAACTCCCTGTTGGGCAGGAAGAAACCTTAAGCAGAACCACAGCACATAGGGGGGGACCCATCTGCTTAAGGTCGGCCGGGTGGAGACAGGAAGGTGGACGGGGAAGGGTTGTGTTCATAAGCTGAGATGACCAGCGGCCCATTCTTTAAGGGTGGCAGCCGGTACTTTAGGCGCAGCACTGTGGCAGCTCCGATCCTGAAGGAATGAGGCGTGTATGCTTTAGGATCCAAGCCGCAGCTGGCAAATGGACTCCAGCTTTTGAAGACCAGGCTCTGGTCATGGACTTGCCGTCCAGTGTGAGGAACAGGGGCTCATCGGGGGCAGCAGAACATCGGGAGGCGCGATATGGAAGATAAGGGACAGAAATCATTGTTAGAGGCAGAAATAATGATAGGCACACCCTTGCAAAATGTATCAGTTTGAGTTTTAAAATTAGAGTGAGTGGTTGTGATCTAGTAAGAGATCGGGCATGGTAAGGTCCGAAGTGGGATTGAAGCCCAACTTAACTTACAGCGAGAATTGCGCGTATTTCGTGGACTCCATAGCAACAGATGGGAAAGCAATGTACAATCTGAAAGCTTCCGAGGCTTTATCAAGCTACCATTGTAGTGGTGTAGTACTCCACTCTTGCGTTGTGATTTTGATGGCACCCAGCCCTTTATTCATGCTCTGACAGGTTTAATGAACCCAGAGTAAGCGATCACACACAGTATCTTCCGAATGACAGCCTCTCCCAGCCAGGGAAACTGCAGACTGAGTTTATATTATTACAATATTGAGAAAACAAAGTACACACGAATTACAACAAATACATTGGGACACATCGGAACCCCTCTCATTGCGTCAGTTGATGCAAAACAGGTCGGTCTCACCGGTATCCCAGGTAAAAGACTCCCACGATATGCACGCTTCTCCTTTCTGCCTGCCGCAAATGCCGTTCAGTGCCGTGTATCCTAATTATCAAACACTCAGAATCGCGCATCAATTTTTCTCTGCCGTCTGGAATGTTTTAACACTTCAAATGGCTGCAACATTCAAATGCTGGCGCCACTCTCACGCACACACTTCCTACTCCAAACTTCGGAAGAAGGGGCCTGCCCCTAGTCAGACGCACACCTCATATATCAAGTCAGGTGCGCACCGATAGGTGCAATAGAAAACAAAATAAAAGGAGCATTTTAAACGGACAGACCCCACCACCTTATCATAAATATACAGGGATATTTGACAGACACCAAAGGCAATTTAGTACATACTGTATTGTTCATTACATACACAGTAATTTACATATACATCATATGTCATTTTAATTACCTTTAGGATCTTTTATCTTTCTCTTATTTTACGATGTTCATTAATGTGACAGTGTCACAACACACATTTATGCAGCTGTGAGCAGTACTGTTAACATGCCTCTGTGTGTGTATGTGTGTGTGTGTGTGTGTGTGTGTGTGTGCGTGCGTGTTGTTGATGCGCAGCTCCACCCAGGGCAGTTAGGTGCTGTTCGGGTTAGATTAAATCTCTTAATATCAGTGAGCAGGATTAGGTTTTTGTTAAACACACTATAGGTACGGTGTGTTAGACTTAATACTTGCTAGTTGTATTTTGTGTGTGTGTCGACTGTGTAATACGAGCAGAGGTAATGAACACCTGTGGAAGACACTGGCATGAGCTGTGTGTGCTCACTTGATACACCTTCTGTTATACTGCTGACCATAAGATGATTTGTTGCACACACACACACACACACATGTGTGATTGTGTGTCAGAGATGTAAAAGGGGAGAGGGCTTTCCTGAATGCAGACTGTGATATAAAACTTCAAAATCAAGTGGTGGCTACCATAATCCCTCACATTTCTCTCTCTTCCGCTCTTTCACTGTGTTTCTTTTCCCCTCCGGATCTCTCTCTCTCTCTCTCTCTCTCTCTCTCTCTCTCTCTCTGTCTCTCTCTCTCTCTCTCTCTCTTACTCTGTTTCTGGATCTCTGCATCGCATTCCCTCGCTGTGTCTCCCTCTCATCAGTGGGCCCGTTGAGGATAGAGTTCTCGTCGCCGGTGAACTTGGACACCGTGCGGCATGAGAATCCGGAGCTGCGTGAGGGTGGGCGCTACACCCCCCCCAACTGTGTGGCGCTGCAGAGGGTGGCCATCATCATTCCCTTCAGGAACCGGGACGAGCACCTCAAGTTTTGGCTCTACTACCTGCACCCCATCCTCCGCAGGCAGCAGCTCGACTATGGGGTGTACATCATCAATCAGGTACACACACACACACACACACATCACTCAGATACACACACACACACATATAGTCATCATCATCAAGCAGATACACACTTGCACATCATCATTCAGATACACACACACAGACACACACAGACACACACTAGCAAGAAAATATCCATACAATTGAGTATTGCAATATTATGTTTTGTGATACTGTATGGATTCTCAATTTCTCAATATTGTTTTTTTTTTAACTTATATTGGCAAATTGCTTCGACTGCACAGAAGGGTAGTGCTTTGATGTTAGATGTTACAGGGACTGTGATAAATGCAAATGCAGATTCTACTGTTCTGATTGCATTAAAAAGGAAACCTTCTTTTCTTCTGATTGTATGCATATAGTGGTGTGTTCTTTATACTACAACAGTTTTCCTAAAATAAGATTTCTACACACACGCTCATAGTAGATTCGCCACGTCACCCCTTAGTTTGGTGTGTGTGTTATTGTTTGGCACATGTATGAGGTCAGTCAATGATTTGCTTTTCTTGTGAATAATGCTTTTGTTCACACCTTATCAGCGCTGTCCTGTTAATGTAAATCTTCTCTCTCACACACACACACACACACAAATGCGCAGCTATCCTAATTCACCCACAAATCTGCGCAGATATGTTCCTCCCCATATATATACACTCTTTCTCTCGCATACTTGCATACTTACATAGACACAAACACACACACATACACACACACACACGCACACTCCAGCAAACTAAATCATGTGCCGTTTTTACAGTCGTGTCACATTGACAAGAACTCCACGTCAGACTCAGAGATGACACAGTCTGTGGTGAAATCCACCTGAGTTAATAATCGACAAGTGTGTGTGTGTGTGTGTGTGTGTGTGTGTGTGTGTGTGTGTGTGTGTCTAAAGGGGCCATGCTCTTTATCTCACAGCCACATGAAATGTCTTTTAGAGATAGCGTGCGTGCGTGCGTGCGTGCGTGCGTGCGTGCGTGCGTGCGTGCGTGCGTGCGTGCGTGCGTGCGTGCGTGCGTGCGTGCGTGCGTGCGTGTGCGTGTGCGTGGTGCGTACTGAGGCCTTCCTTACCATTCTGTACTGTTTTATCAGTGTGGCCTCCTCATTTAAGCCACCGTAAAGAGAATGGCAGCAGACTGTAGAAAGGATCATTCTACTAATTAAAACTATCACAAAATATCAACGTCAGTGCCCTTTTTAACATGACTAAGAGGAGACGATAACGAGTTGGCATCAGTAGACTAAACAGTAGACTGTATTAACATGCAGTATTGTTAACAAAAAAAAAAACTCATTGTTGTTGGGCAGTGCTGTGAAGGCTTTTCCTACATGTTTGTGGGGTGACCCAACCTGAACTACATAGAACAACATAAATACATAGAACCACATAACTACATAGAACCACGGAACTACATAGAACCACGGAACAGCAAAGAGCCACAGACCTCCATAGTGCCATAGAACAAAGTGGGTGCTGAGTTGCAGTTCTGGTTAATAAAGCACAGATAGAGGCAGAGTTGGACCCCAAAGTGATCTGCCCAGACGGAGGCAGAATGGAGTATATCTCTTTAAACATCTCTCTAAATATGGAAAGCTGTTATATAGAATTTCATGTCTCAATCCAACTGATATAGAATCAGAATCGGACTGAATTTAATCGTTAGCTTGTGAATTGGAATCTAATCAAACTGGGGCATCTTTGCCAATACCCAGCCCTATTTATTTATTTATTTATTTATAAGCCCTCCATCAATCTCCAGGACAAACACTGGACTTTAATTCATTCAGCATTTAGCCTCTCACACACACACGCGCAAACACACACGCGCAAACACACACGCACAAACACACACACACACACACACACACACACGGACACTCTTATTACCCATGCTGTCAGCATGGTCAGGCATGTTGGTCAGGGCTGTGTTGTTTGAGATGACTGCAGAGGAATGAACTGAGTGGAGTGGACAAGAGTGGAACTAGAGACTGCTCAATACTACTTTAAACTAGGAAGGCTTGTGGACGTGCTGTTCTAAATGCTCTATGTTCAGTCATTAATGATACTCATTTGCTGTGATTGACACACACAAAGAGACAACTTTAATGACCAAACACCCTTTTCTGTGATTTTCTTCTGTGATTTCTTCATAACTGTTTGTCTTTTTTCTCTTCTTCCCTTCTTTCCTTGGCTCTTCTCCCCTCACTCCCTGTCTTTTGGTGTGTGTGTGTGTGTGTGTGTGTGTGTGTGCGCCTATCTGCATGTCCATGTGTTTGTGTGTTTGGTTTGTGTGTTTGTGTGTGGGGGGGGGGTGTATGTGTGCTTATCTGCATGTCCGTGCATGTGTGTGTAGGGGGTGGGCTCCTGTGCATGCTCTGTGTGTGTGTGTGTGTGTGTGTGTGTGTGTATGTGTCTCTGTGTGTGTGTTTGTGTGTGTGTGTGTGTGTTGCACAGGTAAATCAGTGCTTCAGCTTCCAGACTGCCTCACTACAATGCTACTCTGGTAATAATAGCTGCCCCGTCCATCTCTCTCTGTCTGTCTTTCGCCCTCTTTCCTCCTGTCTTTTCTCCCTCTGGGTGTGGTGTGTGTGTGTGTGTGCCTCTTGCTCATCCAGGTTGTTCTCTCTTTTCATAGGTCTCATCTTCCTGATGCATTAGTTCCATCCTCTCACTTTCTTTGCTGTGTGTCTGTGTCTGTGTCTGTGTCTGTGTGTGTGTGTGTGTGTGTGTGTGTGTGTGTGTGTGTGTGTGTGTGTGTGTGTGTGTGTTTGTGTGTGTGTGTCCATCAGATAAAGCCGTAAGGGGAGCTTACTCTTTGTGTGTTTTGAAAGACAGGGGCTGGGACAGGGCAGGTTACGCCAATTTAGTCTGAGACGCACACAGATACAAACTTTTTCTCTCGCTTTATCACTTTCACTCACACACACATATGGGGGGTCGTTCGGCCTTTTGACAAAAGTACTGGACTGCTGGTTTGTGTTGCTAGTGCAAACACATATTCATGGATACACATACAAGGCCTATTTCAATGTTCTCATCACTCTGTCTCATGCCCTCATCTCTCTCACTGTCTGTCTGTCTCTCTCTCTCTCTCTCTCTCTCTCTGTTTGTCTTTAAGTCTCTCTTGCTCTCTCTCTCTCTGTCTGTCTCTCCATCTCTCTCTCTCTCTCTCTGTATCTGTCCCTCCAACTCTCTCCTGAGTGTTTGTCTTTGGTGTGTCTGTGAGGTGTCTGTGATGCGTTCTGTGTAACTGTAATATTATGTTGTGTGTGTTCAAAGTGTGTGTTGTGTGCAAGTGTAATATTGTGTATGTGACAATAACCTAAGCTGTGTCCCTGACAGGGTGGTGATGAGACGTTTAACCGGGCAAAGCTGCTGAACGTGGGTTACGCCGAGGCACTGAAGGAGTACAATTATGACTGCTTCGTGTTCAGTGACGTAGACCTCATCCCCATGGACGACCGCAACACCTACCGCTGCTTCTCTCAGCCCCGACACCTCTCTGTGTCCATGGACAAGTTCGGCTTCAGGTAACACACACACTCTGCCAAGCTACCACCTCTACCAGTTAAACAAAAGGGTGTGAAGGGACAAGGCATAATTAATTCATGGCACTGAAGGTGTGGCAGTGTTTTCTGGCTAGGGATGCACCGATCCACTTTTTTCACCTCCGATACCGATACCAATATCTGAGGTCGGCCGATACCGATAGGGCTGGGCGGTATGACGGTATATACCGTGTCACGGTATGAATGTGTCTACCGGGAGAGATTTTGCGATACCGTCTAAACCGTGATATACTTCTTTTTTTTTTTATATATATATATTTTTTTTATTAGTTTAAATTAATATATTCTTATTACACCTAGGGGTGTGCCAAATAATCGTCATGACGATGCATCGCGATTCTAATTTTCACGATCTACTGCATCGATTGTTGACGCCAAGTATCGATTTTAATAAAAAAAAAAAAAAATGTTTTTTTTTTTTTTTTTTTTTTTTAAATTGCATGAATGGTTGGCGAACATCAAGCATTTCCGGCCGCGCGATACTGCGACAAGTCATTCATAAACAAAACATGCAGTGTATCCAGTAATAATAATATTTGTGTTAAGTAACCTCCAAAAGTCGTTTAAATAAATACAGCTATGTATGAACTGAGTTGCTTTGAGTTATCAATTGAACACACTATCCAGATCATACACAGCCAGTCAGCCACTGGTAATGGCTTCATTTTTTTCTAACAGTGTTCAGTGAAAATTCGCAATGCATCGCAATGCATCGCAATAATTCAAGTATCGCGATGCATCGTGATAGAATCGCATCGTGGCATGTGAATCGTGATACGAATCGAATCGTGACTTCTTTGGCAATACCCACCCCTAATTACACCGCAAGAAAACGTATTTATAAATATTTATTAATGTTTATGGTGACACACGAGTACGTTTTCGCCTGCATCAATTATAAGCACTTCGTTCCACTCACAGCGTTGGTTTTCGAGATGATCATATGCTTTCCTCCTGCTTTTATCATATACCGGTCTAATTTCTGTAGAAATTACTGTCATGTCTCGACAAGCAATGTTTAGACAAGCAAGCGTTAATCTAACTAGTGTTATTTTTGTTTGGATATTTTGTGGGCTTTACTCGCTGGCCAAATCGTGTGGATCTCCCGCACAATTTCTCAACTAGTGCCTTTCATATTGACATAGGTTAAGAGCTGGGGCTGCAAATATGATAGGTAAGAAAAATCTTTTTTTTTTTTTTTTTATTGTCACCGATACCCGATCTAGAAATGTCTTCAATATCGATACCGATACAAATATCGGATCGGTGCATCCCTATTTCTGGCCTGATCCACGCTTCAGTAAGGGTAAAGGTGCCATTAGGGTACACAAACGGTCGCGTCGGAGAGTCGGGTGGTGGGCGGGCGGCCGGCTAGTACGTACTAGTTAGCAGTTATGTCCGTTATGGTGCTCCAACAGCTGCGGGTGCTGAAAACAGTTCACTTCCAGAACAGTAGGGGGAGTAGCGGTATACCTGCCGAAGACAAGCTACCCCATGACGTCTTCATGCCAGGAAGTTGTTAGTTGGCTTTGCCTCTCATCCACAACTGTCAATTAGTTCCCTCTCACCAGCTGTCACTACTCATATGCAACAGGTGTCAGCAGACCCTCAACAATATGGCTTTGTCTAATGTTATATATGGGCCATTCTACCGAATTGGTGCAAAGTCAGGTCGGAAATATTTTGAATTTTTTTATGTTTTATTCCCAAAACTTTGTCCATATGTATATTGTACCATATCTAAAGTACACATATCTAGTAAAAGAACAGTCAATTTTTATATTGTATTTTCAGAATGTGTTGGAATGTTTTTCCTCTTCCAAAAATTGTCACTACCGAAACATCACATTTACTATACTAAAAAAGTATTATTATTGACCTGTTCAGATTGTGTTTCCTTCCCTTCTCTGAAGAGTATTTTTACAAATATTTCTTGAAGGTTTTCACAATTAAATCCATAAAAATGAATTTTTTACCAAATTTTCAAGTTCAATTTATACAATTCATCAAAATGTAAGTGCAATATTTCTTTGTAAAATGCAAAATACTGATCATATTGATTCCAGAGTTGTTGATTGATGAAATTGAACATACATTAATCCAATCAGTATCATAACATTTTAGTTAATTACTCAATATACTTAATGTTTTACAAAACATCCTGTGTTTCGGTAGTGCTGCACTGTTTCGGTAGTGACATCCAGTGTTTCGGTAGTGCTGCACTGTTTCGGTAGTGACATCCAGTGTTTCGGTAGTGACTGCACTGTTGGATGGATGTTCATTTCTCTTCCAAAATCTTCCAAAAGGTGCTCTGGGCCGCCCTTTAGCCCACACAACACATTTATTTAAAAATGATGGGATTGAACTACTTACCATTTCATTTTGTCACTACCGAAATCATCAGGTCACTACCATATGTTTCGGTAGTGACTGTTTCGGTAGTGTCAATTCTAGCTAACTTTAAGCATAAATAAATAATTCTAGCAAGCACACGGCTTGCAAACAAATATTTGAAGAGGTGTACACACATACAAACATAAGATTTTGCATGAAACCCCAAAAGGTTTACTTAATTGAAGAAAACATGGGTTTCGGTAGTGACAATTCTTAAGGTTACACGTCGATTTTCAGACTTTGGAACACATTTATATAAAAACTATGGGATTTAGCTACTTGAGCTAGCTACTTGAGCTGAACTGAGCGTCTAGCAGCGATTATCATATCATAGACATATATGATGCATGTATATGTCTGTGGGCACGATCTCAAGCACGTGCAAAAGTTGTTGTTGTCCAATTTGAATCTAGATTCGAGAGACACATGCGTGCCCAGTCCAATTCCCAGCGGAATCGAATCGTGTATCCAGGGGTTTACATCGGATTCCAGTCGGACTCAAGTCGGACACAATGTATCTAGTTTTGGGGAGACACATGTGTCCAATCTCCAATTTAAATCGGACTGAAATCGGAAATTGGACACGTGTCCACACTGACTGGTCTTTACACAAGTAGGAGTAGGATTCTTCACAAGAGGAGGGCTTCACACAAGGTCTGACAGCTCAGCACAATGACACATTTAAAAAAGGAGCCTAATTGATCACGGCTGAAAATCATCCCCCGGGTAAAAATCCCCACAAGAAGGCCAGGCTGTCCGAAATTAAACAGGCTGCCGTAATAAACAGTTAATATTAATGTGCACAAGTTCAATAATTGTTAAAAAACACCCAGGGCTACTAACTAAAACCGCAATTAGTGTTGAAACTAACAACTATTTTGATAATCGAATAATCTATCGATTATCGAATCTATTGATTATTGAAATGAGTAATTGTACGTTGCTTTGGATAAAAGTTTCTGCTAAATGTAATGTAAACCATTTGAATTATGAATCTCACAATTACTCACAGCTCTTATTTATCTATCAGCTTTTTAAAATGTAGCTTGTTTGAGGCATATGCTAACTAACAGTAAGACAATAAAGAGGCTAATTCAATGAGGGTAGTTGCTTGAGGAGTATGAGTCTGCTTCCTCTGAAGAAAGCCATCCGAGATTACGAGATCCAACAAACCCATAATTCCTTCGATTCATTTGAAATGTGTCACATATTGTGTGTGTTTGGCTAAACGCATAAAAACAAGTTGAAGGAAACTCATGGCAGACATTCTTCCGAGGCTCAACCTGTCTGACCTGTTATAGACAGTGTGTGAGTGTGTGTGCCCATCCTTTGTTTTGTGTGTTTGTGTTTGTGTTTGTGTTTGTGTGTGTGTGTGTGTGTGTGTGTGTGTGTGTGTGTGTGTGTGTGTGTGTGTGTGTGTGTGTGTGTGTGTGTGTGTGTGTGTGTGTGTGTGTGTGTGTGTGTGTGTGTGTGTGTGTGTGTGTGTGTGTGTGTGAAGGGGTGGCCTGTGCTACTTGCTTGAGGCAAAATGTTGTTCTCTTTGTGCTGACGTGGGGTCCGTGCAGACAACATTTGCGTTCTTAAAGACATTCTTAATAAATACCGCTATTAATATTGTTTAGTTAACATCGCTGTTAAACACAAGCAAGCATCAGCAGAATTAATAAAGGCCATATGCAGTTTGGTTTGTTCATGATGACCAATAAATCACACATAACCTTCACATCACCTTCCTACTTTATTGTCATTTATGACCAAGCTAGTCATGTCAGCACTGCTACACATAAAGTAATATGGAGTGTTGAAGTAAGTTCCTTATGACTTCTTATGATGTCAGCAGCACTGACGAACAGGAAGTAACATGGAGTATTTGAGTGAATTCCTTATGACTGCTAATTAATGCATTTCTTTAATACAAACAAATGTGACATTAATATAATCAGGCAATGATCTGATTTAATTGAGTACAAACCAGTAGTTACAGTTCCATGTTTTGGCCTATACATGCCTTAGGCTACATCACTGTTTTTCAGTGCCGTGTGTCTATGTGTGAGCAAGAAATGAAGAGACTTACAGGAGACAATTGACAGGCCTTGCTCTGTCCGGCCACAATCCCTGTGGTTTGGCACATGCCGTCTGTTCCGTGCCAAAGTCCCTTACCCTTGTGTGTGTGTGTGTGTGTGTGTGTGTGTGTGTGTGTGACTGTCACGGTGATGCAAATCAAGTTTCTGTTCATCCTGTCTGTCCTGGTCATGCTGTCATGATCTCGGCTCTAAGCCATGACAAAAACTGTGAGGACACGCCTACAACAGAGATAGGAACGACAGGAGGTAATCGACATAGCCAGCAGGCCATGACACCCCCTCCCACAAAAGAAGGGCTCCTTACTGGAGTCCCAACAGCCCCCAACTAAATGTTAACTACACAAAACCCAAAATTACAACCATTCAACCATTACAACCATTCAAACCAAAATCCCCAATTACAGTGCCCTCCACAAATATTGGCACCCCTAGTGAATATGAGCTAAACAGGCTATATAAAAATATGTCTTTGCTGTTAATCCTCTTGGGTTTTCACTCAAAATATTCACAAAAATCTTACCTTTTCATTGTAGTAAAATTATTGAAAGAAAACAAAAACTGTTGACATTAAATAATTATTGGCACCCCTAGAAAAATCTTTAATTAAAATCTAACTGAAGTATATTTCCAGTCAAATTTTACATTTTTAAGTTCACCTGTTTGATAAGGAACTCTTATGAGGTCAACCATGACTTCCAGTTCCACTGGCGTACAAATATGAGGTGACACAGGCCAAATTCCATTAGTCATTCATCACTATGGGAAAGACCCAAATAACACAGTGACGATGTGCGACGAAAAGTTGTTGAGCTGCACAAATCAACAAATGCACACAAGAAAATCTCTAAACAGTTGAAAATACCCATTTCCACTATCATGGAAATAATTAAGAAGTTTAAAGCGACATGGGATGTTAAGAATCAGCCTGGAGGAGGACGTGTCTGTACATTGACCCCACGCACCATGAGGGGGATGGTTCTACTGGCAAAATAATCTCCAAGGATCACAGCTGGAGAATTGTAGTGGTTAGTTGAGTCTTGGGGTCAGAAAGTCTCCAAAACTACCATCAGACAGAAAAAAGCCTCTGCTGTCAATCAACAACCAACTAAAGCGCCTACAGTTTGCCAAATGTAAGTCAGACTTTCAATGGGACCGAGTTATATGGTCAGATGAGACCAAAAAAAGGTTTTTGGCAACAAACATCAAAGGTGGGTTTGGCGTAGACAGGAAGATAGCCATATAGAAAAGCACCCCATACCCAATGTGAAGTATGGTGGCGGATCTTTGATGTTGTGGTTCTGTTTTTCTTCCAAAGGCCCTGGACATCTTGTTAGGATACATGGTATCATGGACTCCATCAAATACCAGCAGATATTAAATGAAAACCTAACAGCCCCCTTAAAATGGGCCGTCGTTGGACCTTCAAGCAGGACAATGATCCTAGTCACACCTCAAAATCAACACAAAAATGGTTCACCGACCACAGAATAAAGGTTTTGCCATGGCCATGACAGTCCCCTGACCTTAACCCCATAGAAAATCTGTGGGATGAGCTGTAGCCAAGTCTACAAACGTTGACCTCAGATTCTAAAGGATCTGAAGAGATACTGCATGTAGGAATGGTCTCAGTTCCATGTGTTCACTAACCTCATCACGCATTATAGGAGAAGATTTTTGTGTATATTTCGAGTGAAAGACAGAGGATAAACAGCAAAGACCTATTTTTTTATAGCCTGTTTAGCTCATATTCACTAGGGGTGCCAATATTTGTGGAGGGCACTGTAAATGCATAAAAAACACATAACTAAGGACATCTGTATTGACAAACAAACTGTAAAACTGAACTGAAAGTAATAATAATCAAGCTGCTGACTTGACAACCTCATACATTACCCTACTAGCTCATTGTACCGTTCCTCGAGATCCCAGACCCAGACTAATCAATACCAGCAACTGGTGCACCTAGAAAGCAATTTCAAAGTAAAGAAGAATCGAGAGGGAAACAGAGAGACATGAGAGGCATAGACAAATCACTCCAGGGGAGCCCGAGACAGCGCTGCATAGCGAGAACTTTAGCAGCCACAGGACACACTTGGCCCTGACCTACCACCTGACCAAGGTGGGTCACAGTCGCTTTCGCAAACTCACACTTTGCGAGGTTGACTGTGAGCCATGTTCAATCAAGTTAGTCAGAGAACAACCACAGGAAACTGTTAAGCAATTCAATCAATTCTTCTGACTTAGCGGCAGACAAGTGACCACATAGCAAATTTAAATTGGAAAGAGCTTCAGAGTTTTTTAGCCGACCAAGCCTCAAAACTAACTCCGGAACCTCCAACTCTTCCCCTACAACTCCGGCATCCCCGGTCAAACCCAACGGCTCAACTGTACACACAGCATGTGGGGCTTCAATTGTAGCGGAAGCCGACGATGACTGATCTTCACTGGAGTAATATGGCTTAAGCAAGTTCACGTGACAGAGTTGCGTGCTTTTACGCCGATCAGGTGTAGGAATCAAATCATGTTGCTCACTCACCTGCTCCACCACTGTGTAAGGCCCAGAAAACTTAGCCTGGAATGGTGACTGCACAATGGGAAACAAGACTAGAACTTGGTCACCAGGGGAAAAAATACACTGTTCAGTGCGGCGATCAAACCAGCACTTCATCTTAACCTCTAGGCTGCCAACCTCTCCTTAGCCAAATTCCCTGCTATGTAAAGGCGACGACGGAAACCATTGACAAAGTCAATCAAATTTGCAGGAGGCTTAGCTTCCTTCCAGTTGTCAGCTACCACTGCCAAAGGGCCACATACAGTGTGAGCAAAAACAGGCTCATTAGGGCTGAAACCCAAACTTGCTTGTGTAACCTCCCTAGCAGGTATCGCTGGCTTCAAAACTTGGTTTGGCTTATCAGTCAATGTAAATGACATGTAAACTTCAGTGGAACACCTACACTCACCACGTGTGGAATGTTTACTTTTTGGCTTACCAGCCAACATGGCTGGTAGATGAAAAAATGTACCAGCCAATCATATTTTTTACCGGCCAAAATTAAACCTGCCATTTCAGACCTACTCTGGTATTGTTTGATATAAACCTTTGTATTCGCCGGCAAAGTATTAGAACTTTGTATTCGCTGGCAAAATATTAGAACATTGTATTCGCGCGCAAATTGTTATTGTTGTATTAAAATTCTAAGAACTTTATGTTACCCTTTTCCTTTTCCCACTGCTCGTGTTGGCGTTGCAAGCTATTTTTAACCATGAGGGGCGCAATGTCACTCGCCAAGTGGCGGAGCATCGGAGACAATTTAGTCACCAGCCCAAAAATCTACACGCCATTGGCGCTTGGCGGGTGCCAATTTCGAGCCCTCTCCTGCGCCATGGCACGTGTTACAGTGCAGGCTGCAAACGTGTCAGGAAGGTCCCTCTCACCTTCATCAGGCCCTGACATTAACCATGGCTTTGATTCTGTAAGAAGGGTGGGAGAGCAATCAGGTCACATCTGAGCACCCGCATTGTCGTTACAGAGAATCACCGAGACACCTTCAATTGCCACTACTGGGCGAACAGCTAGCACAGCTTCACCCTGGAACAAATCACAATGGAGAATGACTTTGTGCAATGGCACATGCAAAATATTCATTCCCATTCCCCGCACAAGAACGGAACTGCCAACCTCAGTCTCCTTTGACAATGGCAACACACCTCCTTGGATAAAGGAGTCAAACGCCCTAGTATCCCTCAGGCCTAGGATTTTTTTTTGTGTCTTTCCTGTTTCAGCCCTGAAAAAATTAGGGTAGGTAGGTAGGGATTCTTTTTTTTTTTTTTTTTTTTTTACAATTGTAACGGACCAAGCCCCCGGTATCCGTCTAGACGTGGGTATGGCCACAAGCTCAGAGTCAGAATAAAGTTTTCCAGTTTTTTTTTGGTTTATAATTTTTCAAAAGTTCAAGTATCCAAAAGTTGTTTCACAAACTCATTAATTCCATTCCATCAGGCAATCACAAATCTCACAAAGAACATAATTCTATATAAATACATAATTCCATCTCCAACCTGCTAAACACCACTCTTACCCATCTGGATGGTGGGGGGGGGAACTATGTGAGGATGCTGTTCATTGATTACAGTTCAGCTTTCAATACCATAGTCCCCCTCCGCCTGATCGACAAGATGAGGTCGCTGGGGATCAACACCCAAATGTGCAACTGGGTGCTCAGCTTCCTTACTGACCGCCCCCAGGTGGTGAAAGTGGAGGGTGGTGTTATCTCTGGGCCGCTGACCCTCAACGTTCCCCCCAGGGCTGTGTTCTGAGCCCGCTGCTGTACAACATCTACACTTATGACTGCACAGCCTCCGGAAGTTCAACCTCCATCATTAAATTTGCAGACGACACTGTGGTGCTGGGTCTTATCTCTGATAACAACAAGCAGCCCTACCAGAACCAAGTGGCAGACCTGGCACTGTGGTGTCAGTCCAACAATCTGGCCCTAAATATAAAAAAGACATAGGAAATGGTGGTGGACTTCCGATGGAAGCAGGACAGCGTCTCACCATCAACGGGGAGCCTGTGGACAGGGTTCCTAGTTTTAAGTACCTGGGGGTGCATCTCACTGAAGACCTAACCTGGACCCTCCACACACAACATGTGACAAAGTCATCAAGGCAGCGGCTGTACTTCCTCCGGAGGCTGAGGAAATTCAAGGTCTCCCCTCCCATCCTGAGGACCTTCTACTCCTCAGCTGTGGAGAGTGTCCTCACAGGACGCATCTCCGTCTGGTACGGAAGCTGTACCGCTCAAGACTAGGCCAACCTACAGAGGGTGGTGCGCTCATCTGAGCGGACTATCAGAGCGTCCCTACCCAACGTGAATGAAATCTATCACAAGATGGTGGAGTCGAGGGCAAAAAATATCAGGAGGGATGACACACACCCCAATGCCAGCCTCTTCACCCTGTTGCCGTCGGGTAGACGCCTACGAAGCCTAAACTCAAGGACTGAGAGACTTAAGAGAAGTTTTTATCCACAGGCAGTGAGACATTTAAATTCAAATTTTTAATTCAACACCTTATTTTTATTAGTTATTTTAAATTTTTGATTTTATTTACATTTTTAATTTTATCTTCATAAATTAATTAATTAATTTTATATTTGATTTATTTTTGCACAGTGTGGAGCATATACCCTTTAACATTTCACTTCAATTAATTGTATGAGACAAATAAAAACACTTGAACTTGAACTTGAACTAATTCTGTTAAGCCTCTAAAGCAGTGGTCCCCAAACTTTTTAGGCCCAAGATCACCGACATTTGCCTTGGTGAAGCCAAGATCTGAGAGAAAAAACTACAGACTCCAAACTGCACTTACAGCTTATCTTTGTATTGGGCCTAGTTGTAATTGAAATAAATCAAACACTTTGGTCCAGCTTTCAAATTGATGTGACCAAGAACACATTTAACCAGAGGTTCTCAATTATATCAATTATCAATCCATCTCAAACTATAATTTTTCTAAATTATTTCCACAGCCCATACAGAACCACAGATAGCAATTATTTTATTGGTTTAACGCTGAAACTATGTGTCAGATTTCATCTTCATTTCCAATTTGAAATCTCTATCTGTCTGCAATACCGCTCGCGGCCACTACGCAACTTCGGCGCTCTCACACTTGCCATGCGTACACAGTAATAGAAAGCACACGCTTTGTTTGGCGTTCTGTTTGGGCAAACCTGGATAGAGGGCTGTTATGTGTTTTTCGCCTGGAAGTCTTTAGAAATCTGGCACCTTATTCAATTTCAAGTATCCTGCTGAGAACACTTCAGCTGTGTTCAGAGATATTTTCTGACTATGGTCTTCCGAAGTCCGTAAGAAAACAGTTCGAAAATGAAAATGTTTTTTTTTTTTTTGGAGATCGACAGGGAAACGCGGCCCACCCCCAAAAAAGTCTAGGGTCGCAGTTTTTTTTACGGTCGGTCGGGAAACAGGAAACACAACATTTCTTTTCCTAGGCCTCAGGATCTTAACAGGCACCCCAACATCACTGCCCACCATAGACACATATCCCATTCTTACAAATGGTGCATAAGCATCTAATACAGCTGTAAAGGCACACTTTACCTGTGAATTCACAGGGACTGTATTAGGCTTGTATTGCTGCCCAGGTGCTGCCAAGCCTGCACCCTTTCGCTTGCATACCTGGACCAAATGGATATCTGCTAGGTTTCAGTGAATAACAATCAGCCCTTAAATGACCCCGCTTGTGACACACATCGCAAACCTTATCACTACTACGAAACCCACCAACATTGTCAGTACCAACCTGAAATGTTCTACTCTGGCCAGTGACGCCCTCAGCACTGCCATGCGCAGGTTGCCCTCGGCGCTCCACAGTGTTAGTGTTCTGGTGAATTAGTACATAATCGTCTGCAATTGCAGCATGTGTGTGTTCAGAGTCCTGGCTGGTGTGAGAATGGTTTGCAGTCTGAACAGAGAGTGTGGAGGCATCTGGTTGTAATTTAAAGCCTCCCCCCCCCCGTCTCTCTGTCTGTTCTGTGCGTAAGCAAATTAGCTTGTGTTTGTGTGCCTGTGTGTGTGTGTGTGTTTTTGTGCCTGGGTGTGTGTTTGTGTGCCTCTGTTTGTGTGCCTGTTTTTGGGACCGTGTGTATGTGTGTGTGTTTTTGCTCCTTGTGTCCTGCTATGTACTTTAGACTTCATGATGGGCTAATTGGTGCATACAAAACGGTGTGTGTGTGTGTGTATTAAAGAGGAAGTGGCTCTTCCTGTAGGCCTGAGTCTAAAGAATAGAAGAATGGCAGCAGAAATCCACAAAGCTGACGAGAACCATCCCAGTACATGCACATACACAAACACACACACACACACACACACATGCAGTCCGTCGTCTTATCTGTGGGAAAGTTCTGATTCCCAGCAGGATTGAACAGAGAAATGTGAATTTGCTTTGTAAGAAACTTTGTAATGTCCAAAGGGAGATGACACAGGACTGACGTGCCACTGTACCCTCTAACCCCCTAAGGTTGCCGTATAACCAGTACTTTGGGGGGGTGTCGTCTATGAGCAAGGAGCAGTACCTCAAGATCAATGGCTTTCCCAACAACTACTGGGGTTGGGGAGGGGAGGATGATGACATCTTCAACAGGTACGCGCACACACACACACACACACACACACACACACACACACACACACACACACACACATACATACATACATTTTTCGAAAGACATAGTGACTACCCAGAATTCCACAGAGATGCCACAGATGAAAAACAGGGAAATCTCCCTTTAACACGTAGGCCAGGAACACAAACCCTTACACACACACAGACACCCTCCACCTGATAAACCAGAGAGGCTCTCACACACATACACACACACGCATACACACACACACACACACTCCACAACATCAAACAGAGACACAGCTAAGGTTGACCCTTGACTGGAAATAGCTGATGTGTCATCAGTTACAATATAAACATATCCTGGCCTGGACACACACACACACACACACACACACACACACACACACACACACACATACTGATTTGGTCACACAGTCTCAGTATCTCAGATACACACATTCAAATATTGTCTTATTGTCTGGCACACGCACACACTGTCACAAGGACCAACTCTGTCCAACACACCATCACAAACCTATGCACACACCTTCAAAGACTGTTGCGGGTGTTTTTTTCTCCATAGATTGAGTTCTAAGGGCATGTCCATATCTAGACCCAGTGGAGCCATTGGGAAATGCCGCATGATTCGCCATGACAGGGACAAAAAGAATGCCGATAACCCACAGAGGTACACACACACACACACACACACTGTCATACACACACACACACAGACACACACTCTCACACACACCACCTTATACACAAACACACCCTTACACACCTACATTCCCTTTTTCTGTTGACCGGTACGGAATGAAGCCAGTCTTTGTGTGTCACTGAAGCGGTACACAGATGAAGATGAATGATGATGAAGACGAGTGGTGACGAGTCTTTGACCAATAAATAGTCTGCAGATTCATAGCCCCACCTTATCATAGCTGTTCAGGAAGCTTGCTACCCCAACGGAGGGGTACCCCAAATCAGCACGGGTACTAAAGAGACATACAGACTTATACAAAACACACACACTCACACAAAAAAGTACACACACTCACACTGACCAGTGCCATCTGTAGACATGAGGAAGTAGAAGGCATGCATGTACACACACTCACTCACGCACACACACACGCAAACAGATAACAGAATGTTTACTTAAACATAACTGCATCAAACATGCAGTCATCAGTCAAATGAGTCATCATTTATATTTGCCCAAAGAAGCAGCTGTGTCAAAGCAAAATCCATAATTCAATCACTCACTCACTCGCCTAGTCACTCTCAGGAGTGCCGTATTCCTGAACCACTTCCAGTATGTAATGACAGCTGATAGAAAAGGGGCTGTCTCACAGATAAAGAGGTGACTCACAGAAAAGGAGGTGACTACTCACTCATTAGTGTGACTGCGACAGCATTACTTCCTAAACCTTTATATTATTCTGCCCGTTTCTTGGCGCCACTTCTGCTCCCAGCGCTTTTGAGATATCGACAACGCTCCAACTCTGACACGGCCGTCCTCATCCTGTGCAAATGGAGAGGGTTTTAAGCCTATATCAGTTTTGAATGTGCTATGTCGTTCATTACAGTAATGATAGTAAGCTCTCGCATGTCAACTCTATTCAACTGGCAGACTGTTTCCATGTAATAATATTGCTCATTGCTTTTGTGATCTACAGAATACACGCATATGCACACATAGTTTGTGTTTTACAAAATTCATAAGCATACATACATTTGACCTAAAAATATATAAACAACAACCAAAGCATTATGCAAAATACAATGAAATGCTTATAACATCGTTGTCTATCCGATCATAGTCAAATTAACAGTAATAATAACAACAATAATATTATAATATAAAAGTGCTAGGGCTTGTAAGAAATACATTAGAATGACAGATTAGTTCTAAAGAGGTGAATCTTTAAAGTTAACTATGTAAACCTATTCAAGGTTCACACACACACACACACACACACACACACGTTGTGAGAATATACAATGTAAAATATCAGATTTAATAAACACCCTTATACAAATGTAATCTCATGAGTTGTGTTTGTGTGTGTGCTAGGTTCGACCGCATTGCTCACACCCGTGAGACCATGCTCAAAGACGGCATCAACTCTCTCACCTACAGCGTGTTGAAGGTTGAGAAGGACCTTCTCTACACCAAAATCACAGTGGACGTGGGGAAGCGTACCAAATAACACTTACACACACACTCTTTCACACGCAGATACACGCACACACGCTCTAACAAGCAGATACATGCACACATTATTACACTAACAGACACACTCACTCACTCACACACACACACACTCACACACACTCACTCACACACACACACACACACACTCACACTCACACTATCACATGCCTCCCTATGAATGTGTTGAGCCAAAGTGCCTAGCCCGTGCGAGAGACTAAAACAGTGTCCTGAGAAATGACCAAGTGTGGAACACAGCAGAAGAGGATGTATGGGACTCATGTCTGGACACACACTTGGACCAGGACACTGGACGCTCCTGAGGCATCTCGACCCTGACCTTTGACCTTTGCACATATGATGCTGACTTGAAAGACGGGATGTGTGCTTCCTCTCCACGCAAGAGGGAGTGTGAGAGGCTGCCGTCCTTACTCCATATCTGAACTGAATGATGCCTTCTTCAGCCACGTGATGCTAACGTGAGCCATTTATGTTGTCAAAATAGCACACGCACGTTCATCCTCACACACACTCACACACATCTGCCGTGTGTGTGTCTGTGTCTGTGTGTGTGGTGTGTGTGTGTGTGTGTGTTTGTGTGTGTGTGTGGTGGGGGGGGGGGTGGCTTTTACCTTTCTGTCTGCTGTCAGGGAGATGCTCTAAGCTTGAGTCTCTGTGTAGGGTGGTGGTGGTGTCGTTAGCCTATGGCATAAATGTCTGTTAAGCTACTGGATGGCGAAATTCTTCTCTTCCTCCTGTATGGAGAGATGGTGAGCGACATCAGAGGAAGGAGGAGAAGAGTGTAGGACATTCTCTCTTGAACCAAAGTGCCTCTTGTTCTCCCTCTCCCTCTCTCTCTCTCTCGATCTCCTGTCTCTCTCTATTTGTCTATGTAAAAGAGCTCACCTCAGCACATTTTTTAAATTGGGGAAGGCGGGTGGGGGTCTGGTCGTTTAATTGTTTGCTCTTACAACATCTCTTTTTAGCTCAATGTTTGTGTGTGTGTGTGTGTGTGTGTGTGGGTGATACAAGCAGAAGGTGTGTGTTTGTATTTGTGTGTGGATGTGCAAGTTGGTGTAAGTGCTCTTTAAGTAGTAAGGACAGACGCAGACATGCACATAGTCTCTTTATTTTCAGGATTTCTGCCCATAAGCCAATCAGCTGCCTCCAGCACACACACACACACACACAAACACACACACTCACACACTCACACACACACAAATAAAAACAGTCTTTCCACCTCCTGCTGTAGCCATATGCCTGTAGCCCTGCAAAGAACACATTCTCCAAACAAACACAGCCTTTAGAGATGTGTGTGTGCACGCTGCGCCCTGTGGTGAAGGCCAGCTGAACCAGACTGTTGAATGTAACATTGCTGTGTGTGTGTGTGTGTGTGTGTGTGTGTGTGTGTGTGTGTGTGTGTGTGTGTGTGTGTGTGTGTGTGTGTGTGTGTGTGTGTTGTGTGTGTCCGAACAGGATGTACAGAATCTTTAAGAATCTTTACTTTTCCAGATGCCTCTTGCTCAGTCATGACTTCACCAGGGCTGGCTGCTGTGATTCTCTCAAGACCTATTAACACACACAAGGCTCACTGAAGGAGCTACACACACACATACACACACACACACATAACTTGCTCAGAGAGCTAAGCTTTTTCTTGTTGCTTACACACACACGCATACACACACAACTTGCTCAGAGAGCTATGCTTTTTCTTGTTACTTGCAAACATACACACACACAACTTGCTGAGTGAGCTCTACCTGTTTAGGTTGACACCACACACGCAGGAGCGCTCAGTCCTAACGCCAGTGGTATAGCTGTAGTAAGATTTTTATTGCTCTTAATGTTCCAGAGCTTCGTTTGTCAGGCCTGATGAGCCTGGGGACAATGGCCGTAACTAATGCCTGCACGAGTGTGTTTGTGTGATTGCGTGTGTGTGTGTCTGTGTGTGTGTGCGTGCCTGAGTGAGAGAGAGAGCTGAGGTGATAAGGTGATGTGCTTCGATGCTGAGGTAGCTGGGTTATCTGCACAGTAATCGGACCCCACACCTCACAAGTTCCAATGGTCCAGTGCTATGGTGCCCGGAACGTGGGTCGGAACGTCTGTCTGTGCTCCAGTGGGCTCTCTGTCTGTCTGTCTGTCTGTCTGTCTTTGGTTTTTATGAAAAGTGCTGTGTATCCTGATTGCTGTATCAATGAACCCAAATCAATGTTAAAGATTATAATTGTTTTGAATTAAAGATTTTTGATTGAATCTGGTGATATTTTTTGTAAGGTATGCATGTGTGTTTAATTGATAAACAATTGTTTTGGCTGAGAGGACTTGTGTTGTGTGTGCACATTTCTGTGTTTGTGTGTGTACCTGTGTGTTTCATGATAGAATGTGTGTGTGTGTGTGTTTGTATAGGCATGGTAGAATGTGTGTGTGTGTTTGTATAGGCATGGTAGAATGTGTGTGTGTGTGTGTGTGTGTGTGTGTGTGTGTCTCTAGGTGCAGCTGTATTTTTCTCTTGAGTGAGCACAGTATGATGATCTGTACTCTCCACAGCTGTATACCTCTACAGTGTGTGTGTGTGTGTGTGTGTGTGTGTCTTTGTGTGTGCGTCTAGCTGACTTAAATACCCCTCATCTGTTGTATCACTCCTCACACACACACTGCCCGTCCCTTTAAGAGTTCACTCCTCTCACACAGTTCCCGTCATTTTAAAAGTTCACCCCTCTCACACACACACGGCCCGTCCCTTTAATAGTTCCAGTCCTTTCTCACTCTGACCCCGAGAGTGTGGTGTTTAGCCTCAGCTACCAGACTGAGATGCTAACAGCACCAAGCTCATGGCGTGTCACCGGAGACACAGGAAATTACATCATTGGGGTGCGCCACACCTTATGAGTGGCCTCCGTCCTGTTTTTGTGTGGTGTTTGTTGCTTTATGCTGCAGCTCACAGACTTCCCTCATCTGACTGGGGGTTTGGCAGACAAACATGAATGTATAGAAATGTGTCACCTTTCTCTTATGTAGAGTGGTATATATGATGTGGCATAACCACACACACTTCATACAAATGCAGGTTGACACAGCCAATTGGTTTCTGACCTTTTTTTTTCCAACTGTCATGAACTTTGCTCTGTACACAGATAGAACTGTGTTACCCGTAGGCTGTCCTTGAGAAAGTACGTTTCCACAGGCTCAGTGGTGTGTATGTTGTCACAGGCCTCTCCAGCACTGGTTGGACTCAAGGGAAAATCAGTCAAGGATCAGACTAAACTGTTTATTAAATATAAACCCACTGAAGCAAATGACACACATACACACAGCCCATAGAGTATGATGTGGCATAAACACACACACACACACACACACACTTCATACAAATGCAGGTTGACAGCCATTTTGTGTCTGACCTTTTTTTTCAACTGTCATGAACTTTGTACTATACAGTTTTGCCTTCCAGTGTTACTAGTACTAACTGCATTAGTCGAAGACCGTGTGTGTGTGTATCTGTTTAAATGGCCTGTAGGCTGTCCTTGAGAAAGTACGTTTCCACAGGCTGGCACCACATACACACAGCACATAGAGTTCAACATAAGAGACAGACAACACATAGAGTTTAACACGAGACACAGACAGCAGGTAGTTAAAAATGACGGAAAGACTGCAGATAGAATTAAACATAAGAAACATGGTAAAAATGAGATAGACAGGCCAGCACTAAAATGAATGAGAGATAGAGAGACAGGCAAGCATTTACATTTAGCAGACACTTTTATCCAAAGCGACTTACATGGATGTATATGCATTTTTACATCTACACTGATGGCACACTGCACATCAGGAGCAATTAGAGATTCAGTTTCTTGCTCAAGGACACTTCGACAGTGAGGAATCGAACTAGCAACCTTCTGAACCTCCTGTACCACTGTCGCCCCCGCACTGAGATGAAGGAATGAATGAGAGATGGAGAGAATGAGAGCACTGAGATGAAGGAACGAATGAGAGATGGAGAGAATGAGAGCACTGAGATGAAGGAAAGAGAGACGGAGAGAATGAGAGCACTGAGATGAATGAACGAATGAGAGATGGAGAGAATGAGAGCACTGAGATGAAGGAATGAATGAGAGATGGAGAGAATGAGAGCACTGAGATGAAGGAATTAGAGACAGGCCAGCACTGAGACGAAGGAAGTGACCCTACCATTCATTTACATTTAATGATATCATAGTTACATTTTTTTCTTGTCTGTATCTCTAAAAGAACATTTCTGCAACCCTAGTGACAAAAATGGACCCATTGGAAAGGTAGAGAATTGGTACCTAATGAGGTAAAGCTGTAGCGACACGCCCTTTGGTGCCTTTATGAGGCAAAAACATACTCTTAAATCCAGAAAATGAAAACATTTACAATTATTCACCTACATTTGTTTAAACAAATACAATTTTGTAAATATTCCTATTGACATCACTTCTCACAGTCCATTTAAGTGCAGTGTAAAAGTTCACATCATCTTTTGTCGGGGTGGAGGACAACTTTAAATTCTCCACATGATGACGGTACTTTTTGTGGTGCTAGTTGACATCCCCCACTTGTTGAATTTTAGGCGTCCATCAACTTGGCTTCATGATGACCACCTTTTGTTTCACTCTCATCACTGGACACAAGGCTTGTTGCTGGTTCCTGTGACGCTGCAAAATAAAGAAGTATTATTAAAGACTCAGGCCTTATATCTGAAAACCAAATAATAAACATTTGAAAATGATTCAGGTAGGGTTAGAGGAGTGCAATCCCTAATCTTAATCTCCAAACTGCATTGGAACTAGCCATGTGTTGCGGGAGCCAATGACTGTCATTTTTACAAGACGTCTTTCACATAGTTTGTAGTATATATATATATGTATATATGTAGGTAGGACAAGTAGGAATCATGATCTGGATGTTGCACTGAAGGGCAGAGCTGGCCTTTCCTGCTGATGGGTGGGAATTATCAGATTCAGTGGAAGAGTGAGTGTTCTATTTACACACACACACCTTCATGTCCCTGACAGCCTACTAAACCAAACCTGTGTGTGTTCTGTTTACACACACACACCTTCATGTCCCTGACAGCTTACTTAACAAAACCTGTGTGTTTACTTTGTTTGGTGGTGAATTCAAACAATGATCTACTAATTCAAAGTTAAAGAATTATATGAGATCAACATTTTCATAGCTAGTTATGTCCAACTGTAAGTGTGTGTGTATTTTCTTTATTTTCTGCATAACATTATGATCATCATGCCAAGTGCAAATAGCAATTGAACTGTGTGAATTTGATAAAGACACAAAACTGATTTAATTTTCAACATGTTAATTGTAGAAATAGGTTGTTTTATCAAACTGCACAATGAACAAAGGCAAAAGTACTTATATTTCGTATAAGGCAGCCAGATTTGGGAATGTCACTGACTATAAGAAAGGCTAAATCCTGTCCGGTGGAAAGCTCATTCCTCTCCAGAATGTTCTGTACATTTTGTGACAGGTGAACTCAGGGGTGTAACTTTAGGGGGTGCAGCACCTGGGCCCGTGGGTCTTGGGGGCCCGTAGCCGGGTTTTTTTTCGTGCCCAAGAAAAATGTGTAGTGCGGGGGGAGGGGGGGTGGTGACGGTTACAAACCTTGAAAATGTTTGGGAACCACTCCCTTACGCCACTGACTACTAGTGCCCTTCATAATAGCCTGCACCTAGTCCCGTCATAACTACGTTACGCCACTGGGTAAACTGCTAACCGTAGGCTACTGCTCGAGGTGTCACTGTTTATAGCCAGATACATGCATTTCTCCCAGGATGATCAATGATTTTCTGCATCATTTGCCTGTACCTTAAGCTTGTTAAAAGAACAACTTTGTACCCTTTGCTATCAGTAATGATGATTTTGTACCTTAAAGTCGTGAAACAAAGCTCCGCAAATACCACCTTAAGGACCATACAAAAGGGTACATTTCTGACAACAGGTACAAAAATGATGCCATTATTTATCTACAGATGGATAAATCAATGAAAATCAGGCCAGCAGGATGAATGAATGAATTAATGAATAAACGAGAGAGACAGACCAGCGCTCAGAAGAACTGATGAATGAATGAGAAATGTTTGCATGCGTGTTTGCATGTGTATGTCCTTGTGTGTGTGAGAGTGTTTGCACCTCTTCTCTCTTCAGACAATAACATCTGTTTAGCCGTCTTCTGTTGGGCAGTGTTCAGTAAGATAGGTGTATGATGTGTGTATGCACTATGGGCAATGAGGGGAAACAACACACAGAAACCATAGATATATTATATTAGTAACAGCAACTGCATATGCTGCATGAGGTGTGGTGTACAAGCTAGTAGTCTGAGAAGCAGTAGAGGAACATCACATTCGGGGCAGCCAGCAGCATGGTTGTCTCTCACTGCAACAGGACGTAGTCTACAGTCCAACTCCGAACATAAACACAAATGACGCGAATCGCTCGAATACTCTGTTTCCATCTACGTTAAGCGCATTAACTAAATTTGAATAGTTAAACCACCTCCCTCTGGCGAATCGAAAGTATGCGCATTGGGGTGGTTAATGAATGCGCTTCGCACGCATTTCCAACAAGGATTAAATATTTGCATAGAGAAAATGCGCATTAAAACATGGGATGTAAACGCACCTATATAGGCAGTTTAATTCTCTCACTCCGTTCACTCTTCTTTCATTTATTCTTTCAATTACTCTGTCGCTCAATTCTTACTCTTTTTTTTTACTTTTTTGTCTGTGACTTCACAGTCCACCATCCTTCTTCACACTCCATCTCTCTGATTCACTCCATTTTCTGTCCTTCTTTCAGTATTTTCCCTGGTCACTCCCTCTTTACTGTCTTTATCCACACACACACACACACACACACACACACACACACACACACACACACACACACACACACACACACACACACACACACACACACACACACACACACACCTCATTACAGACAGACAGATACACACACACACCGTAATACAGACAGATTCATACAGAAACACAGATACATATACAGTATCTCAGACAAACACACTCACACACACACATACAAACATACACACACACACACACACACACACATCTCATTATAGACAGACACACACACTCACACACACACACATACACCTCATTACAGACAGACACACACA
>NC_137927.1:7191399-7198899 GCF_963457725.1 Sprattus sprattus | reverse complement strand
ACCACACACCACTCATTCTGGTCTGTTGTGTGTGTGTTACCCCTGAGAAGATGCTGATTGTCTGGTTTTCTCTTTCCTGTTGTGGCTCTCACACATGCGTGTCACTTCCAGATGAAACCCAGCAGACACGCTGGCGTGTGCAGACAGCACTGCCCTCGTGTGGCTGTTTTGTCACATTACAGGTCACTACATCGCGCTCATCCTCACCCATTACTCACTCACGCTAGTAACCAAACAAAAGTTACATAGAGCACACACCGACATTGGCACATCGCCCAGATATAACCCTAGTTTCATACACCCCATCTAGGTAGTGCAGGAATATGTGGACATTATTTCCTACGTTATTTACTACAAGGATGGGAAATCTGACGTGATGCAAAGATGATGTCACAATGATTTTATTGATGCATTTGTTTATGTTTTTCATGTCCAGATGTAAACAGATAACATAAGAGGATTAAACCAGCTCTTCCTTAAACACACCACAGCATAGCTACAGGGACTGTGTGTGTATGTGTGGTTGGTTTCTGTTCTCTCTGTCTCTCTCTCCCTCACACACACACTAACCCCCCCCTGTATACTCATACATACATGTTTATACACACACATTTACAAACACATGTCTGATCAGTTTCTGTATTTATTTCCATAAAAAGGTACAAAAACAAACAAATTAGAACAGAGAACAGTATAGAAGTCATCAGGAACTAAAGTACCCTGTTTCACACTGCAGCACGGACTGTACAGAGTGACGGACCAGAAAACTGCAAATGCCAAAACAGTCTGAGGAGAGCATGAAGAGAGCTTGAAGAGAGCTTGTCTCTGGTTGGATGTCATGTTCTCACAGCTCTCCAGCAGGTTGGCGACCTACACACACACACACTCTCTCTCTCTCTCTCTCTCTCTCTCACAGCACACACACACTCTCTTTCTTTCTTTCTTTCTCTCTCTCTCTCTCTCTCTCTCTCTCTCTCACAAAGCACACACACACACACACACACAGCACACTCATGACCTAGAGTGCTCCGTCTGCCACCCTCTTGAAGAGAGCTTGTCTCTGATTGGATGTCATGTTCTCACAGCTCTCCAGCAGGTTGGCAAGGATAAGGGTCTGCTGGGTGCTCTTGGCCTTCACCCACACACGCCCGTTCAACCCGACCACCAGCTCACAAGGAAACAGACCAGACAGGTCTGCCACGATCTCACTCTGAGGGGCCAGCAGCCTGCCAACGCGCGCACACACACACACACACACACACACACACACACACACACACACCACAGGGAGCAGGGGTTTCATATACAGGCACTAAGTGAGTGAGTGTGTGTGTGTGTTGTGGATCATGTGTGAACACATACCTACGCACGAGACCCAGTGACACACGAAAGAGGAACCCCCCCTCTCCAAACACCCCCATTCCGTTGGCACGACCACAGCTGTCGATGCACACCAGCTCAGGCTCCATGTCCTTATTAGCAATGATGAACTGGGCAAACACCAGGTCCCCCACCTGCCAGAACACACACACACACACACACACACACGTGTACACACGCACACATAAACACCATTATACACATATTACTAAAAGCACACCATCACATAACAACACAAATAATCACAAATAATCACATACGGTGGTGAGACATATCTGCCAGCTTAGAGCATCATCTCTTTCCCAAAGGTTGTGTCTATGTTGGGGCTTTCCCACCTGCTGGTCAGGCGTGCTCACTTACCTGTACGTTGGGTCGGTTTCGCTTGGTGGCCCCTTCGAAAGCGAGGTAGGATAGGGAGGCAAGCTCGCTCCCGCCCACGTCCACCTTAAATATGTCTCCTGATTTGGCCGTCACAACGCCAATCACCGTCTCACCTTTCACCGGCACATACTGTGGGGAAACGGCAGCCGTGAGAGCGTGAACTGGGAGCAATCTAAAATCGTTCTTCTTGGCCATAGGAGCCTGAGTTCTATGCTATGTATGCGGTAGTTGTATTTGTTATTTCTACCGATGTGAAACCACCCAATGTTTGTGAATGTTAATATACATTTTGTTACTTGAAACCGGCACTTGTCCTGCAGTCATTTCCCACACCAGACTACCAGAACTCAACTAAACCAAAACAAACCGAGCCATGCAACATCAGTCATACATCGTTATAGTTACTATCTGAAATACCAAAGTTTACCAATACCACGTATGAGTTAACTTTAATGTCACTGCTAGTAACTAACTAGCTACTTAGCTAGTGCTAACAACTTTTTCGACAGGTTAACCTGACTGACATCATTTAACAACAAACACATACACGTTGCATGTTGCTGCTGGCAATGATGTTGAAATAACTCACCCGTTTCTGTTGCGAGTCTATCCAGAACACATTTGGGGGTTTGTGCCGTAGAATGCCACATTTACACACGCGTACATCATCTCCGTCACGCCGCAATCCTGGGCCACAAATCACCTTCTCGGGCTTCACATTGGACCCCGGTTCAGGCAGGTCCAATGTAAAGACATCTCCAGGTAATAAAACCTCACTAATTTTCTCTTTAAAACTGTTAAACATGACGGGGTAACTCAGTACAGCGATTCCGCTGAAATGCGTGCTACCCACGTTTCGGGGGGAAATTATTCAATGTAACACACGTTTGGAAACAGCAAAATATCGGTCCTGTAATGCCACCTAGTGCCTGATGCAGGTAATGCAATTCTGCAATGCAATGCCAGCTATCTGCGATTGTTTATCCAGTGTTACTAACAGTGTGACGCGCTTCATTATGAACAGTCACTAAATGAGCCTAGGCTGCTGGCACGGCTATTATAAGTCACTATGGGTAAAGTCGTCATCTAATGAAAACATTTAAATATACAACAACACCCACTGGCTGATCTGATGTCTGATCTCTGAACACGGACCAATGAGGAGATGTATGGATAGCAAATATGATTATCTGTAGGCTTTAGAGCTACTTTCTCAGCCTACATACATTACGAGCAAAAAGACTCCACCAGTTAATTCAATCAGTCTAACATTTTAATATTCAAAATAAATGTTTTGCACATCAATATGAATATAAAAGATAGTTTTAGTGTTTAGATATTAATGAGAGAAAGTTATTAATAAAAACAGATGTATGTTAATTCAACAGGTACATTATACAGGTTCACGCAGGGGCTTGGTCTCTTCAGCAGCGGCCGTCTTTCACGATCAGGATGTCCGCGTTCGTGTCCCTATGGAAAACGCAATTACTTACTAAAAAATAAATGTCACCTTTCCCCTAAGTGATGCAGGATGTTGGAAAAAAACACGCCTTTTAAAGATTTAGGAGGTCACCATTATAGCCTACTGTGCGTAAAGCCAAGTCTGAGCAGCAGGTTTCAAATACAAGTGATCAACAAGCCAGCGAAACATATGAAAGCCAGACAGACACATGCAGTGCCATAACTACACGTAATTCCACCCATTAACACACACGCAGGTATTACAGGGAATGAGACTCACAGTCTGTGCACACAGAGTGCGCACTCGTTTGGGTACGTGTGTCCGTTGTTCCCACACACCGGCGAGTAGTTGAGGGGACATGCTTGGGTTATGCTCATATCCCCACACGCGGGCTACACTCAAACACACACAGACACACAGAGAGGGAGAGAGAGAATCTTCGTCAGAGAGGTGAAGAAGAATGAAGGCGGGAATGAAGACTAGCGGGGCCTGGCGCGCATCTCACCCTTCTGTAGAGTCGCGACTTGTCCTCCGCATCTGAAAATATAGAAACGGGATAGTTGTGTTTTCTGAACAACTTGTTACGTTTACACCGGGTTGATGACGATATGAGAATGTCTTACCCGCAGAATAGAGAATGGTCAGGCACAGAAGCACGAGAGCTGCACGCATCCTGTCTTTGAGTGGGAGTCGGTGATACGAGCGCACGGTGAACTCAGTCAATGGTAGTAGTTGTGTCCTTAGGCTCGTGCTTAATCTCCAGTCTTCCTTTAGATGCCTTTCTTTCGGGATCTCACGTGCGTCTGATGTGTCTGCTAGGCTGCGTTAGTGACTCTGGCTCGCGGGTTTTTGGCTGTGATAAATTATGACGCGCGTGGTGATGTTTTGACGCGGCCCCCTCCATACCCTCCCCACGCGCCGCTATTGTCTAGTCTTTATTAAGGGATAAACATTCCGGTGAACGAATACTGCTGAGCTCATGCTAAAGCGCGTGAGCTGGATCACATAACTAAAACAGGCGCATGGGAGGGGCGCGGCAGGTGTGTTTGTGATCTTCCACGTGCTGCATCAGTCGTTACAGCAATATTTGACAAATTAAAGAAAACGTTATTGTTTGTTTGTTTGCTTAGATAGGATTCATTCCTCTGAACCCTTCTAGGAGATATGGGCGTTTGGCGCGTATAGTTATAGAATATAATTCAATATAGGCCAATATACTCGAAATATATAATTGCTGTTATTTCAAAGATGGAAATCTATATAACTTGTTATTAACCTGTAATTTGTGAAATGAGATTCTGCTGTGTCAAAGGCTTTTATAAAGGCAACACTCCTTAAAGTCCGATCAGTCTCCTGTTTTGACAGAATGTGCATAGCGCTACTAAACTTGTAACACATAGACATTGGAATGCCAACGTAACCAGTGATATGTGAGCAAACGGACTGGATGGCACAGGACTGTTTGCCTGGGACAACTCATTCAAAGTGTCTCCGGAGCTGCTGGTTGTAAAACCCTTTTCGGACTTGAACTTGGCACTTCGGCTTCCGTACTTTGCGTTACGGCTTATGGTAGAGATAGAAAACTTTCTTCCTACAAGTAGCGCTGTCAGTGTAGGAAAGCTGAAGTCGAGGAGCGATGTTGACAGCACGCAAAGCCCTGTGGAAAGCGACGCGGCTCCTGGAGAACGTCATCGCGCCTAAGAGCTTGCAGGTGGTGAGTCTCAGTTTGCATGGCAAAAAAAAACCTTGATGTAAACCAAACTGTCCGATAGATAGATAACAGCAGACCGCTTAAGTGATATGTGCGAAACGAGGCTTCTGGCATTGAAAACAGAAGTGTCGCTTTGGTTTGATTGAAAAATGTGTCGCTTTAATGCTGCACTGTTTACTGGGCGGTTAGAAGGGGTCTAACTGGTGCAGCTTTACAGGGGCCGAGTCCTATAGGCCTTTAGGAAAATAAGCTTGGGGTTTGGGGGCTCCCTTTCGGCCGGAGGGGAGGGGCGCGGAGACGCCCCTGTTATGATTGACAGCGAAACTGCAACACGGACTCAACGGACTCGGTACAACATCAATGTGTAACAATCTTGGGTTGCTTACAGAGCTGCACGAGGCGCCAGACAGGTCATGACTCGTCTGTCTCATACATTTCTGAACGCAATGAATAGAGTTCATGCCTCAATATGACTCAGTTATTAAAGTGTGTTGATGCACTGGTGCAGTGTAATGTGCGTTCCAGAGGGAGAAGTTGACCCAGTGGTTGTAAGCTGTTGTACCTGTGGTTGTGCACGTGCATCGTCGGTCTTGTGAGCGTGACTTGTGCCCCAGTGCCGAGTCCAGAGATTGCGCTGGTGGAGTTGGCCTTGGCTGATAATTAACATCATTCCTCACAGGAACATGGAGCATATGTATGCTGTTCACCGCTGAAAAACTCCCCAGATTAGTTTTGATGTTGAGTCTTGACTGAGCTCACTTGTGCGATAGTTTAGAATGGTTGCCATGGAGATAGGCCTCTTAGAGTAACCTCATCATATGGGAAACAAATAACTGTTGCACAGTAATGTAACGACACCACTGTCTTCATTGACTTTACTTCAAAAGGAATAAGATCCAGTCTACTTCACTACAGTCTCTCAACTGACCAGTTGTTTTCAGTGTCACAAGTGTGAGCTACCAGTAGGAGGCACGTCTGACCTCTGTGTGTGTCCATGTGTTGGATTCTGTTTACGTATGTCTGAATGTGTGTGTCTGTGAATGTGCAAATGTATGTGAGTATGTGTATGTGTGAATATCTCTGTGAATCTGTGTGTATATATTTGTATGTGTTTGTGTGAATGTGTGTATATGTGTGTGTTTATATGTGTGTGTCAATCACAGGCCTGCATCTCCACAGACCAGCAACAGCACGGAACATTCTATGAGTTCCGCACATACTGCATCCAGCCACACCAGAATGCGGCGTTCCTGCGCCTCACCAACGAGAAGATCCACCTGCGCACGGCACACTCCGAGCTCTTGGGCTATTGGACCGTGGAGTACGGAGGCCTCAACCAGGTCTTCCACATCTGGAAGTATGGTTAGTGTGTGTGTGTGTGTGTGTGTAGACAGCCTGCGTTTGTGCATGTGTTTCTCATGTATGTGTGTGTGTTATGCGTATCTGTATGTGTTTGTATGTATGTATGTCTGAAATGGCTTAGTGTGTTGGCTTATGTGGGTGTCTGACGTGTGTGTTTGTCAAACGTGTGTATGTCTCTGCGCAGTGTGTACATCTATTCATGTCTGTGTTTATGTGTTGATGTGTAATATATCTCTCTGTCTATATGAGTATGATGTGGATGTGGATGTGTGTGTTTTTTATGTGTGGCTAATGTGGGTGTGTGTGCCTCATGTGTTCAGATAGCTATTCTCAGCGGGCAGGTGTAAGGGCAGCCCTGGCTCAGGACCCCAGCTGGATAGAGCAGTACATCTCCAAGGCCATGCCCATGCTGACCTCACAGGACAATGAGGTTACATACCTGGTGCCCTGGAGCAAGATCCAGCGCCCCCCTAAAGAGGGAGGTGAGAATCACACACACACACACACACACACACACACACACACACACACACACACACACACACACACACACATTCACACACATTCATGTACATGCATACACACACCCACCCACACATGCAATCACACACACACACACACACACACACACACACACACACACAGACACACACACACACACACACACAGACACACACACAGACACACATTCACAGCACCACATCTTTAGAACTGCATCAAAAAATGATCTCCAAGTCTACAATAAGAATGTGATATGATGGGTGACTACGTGCGCACACTACATTAACACTCCCAGCTGCGTCTTTTCAACTCCCAGTTCTGCATGTCTCAACACACTCTGCTAATTTGTATGCATGCATACACACACACACACACACACACACACACACACGCACATACTGTACACACACACTCACACACACATGCACGCACATGCATACACACACTCACCCACACACGCAATCACACACACACACACACACACACAGACACACACACACACACATACACACACACACACGCACACACACTCTCTTACACATGCACACACAGACACACACCCGCACTCGCACACGCACATGCAAACGCACACTCACACGCACAAACAAACACACACAAACGTATTGTTGGAATATTGTTATGCCCACCAGGCTTGTTTGGTGAGACAACGTTTAAATAAAGTTATTTATTAAAGTAAATGAGA
>NC_137927.1:7168899-7181399 GCF_963457725.1 Sprattus sprattus | reverse complement strand
CCTCACCGAAGCGTTCGAGAGCGTCGGACATGGCCTGGTTCTTCACCATGTCAATGAGGCCCCGCCCCAAACAGAAGTGAGGGAAAATGAGGAAAACGTTTTTCAGGATATCATTGATCCCACCTTGCTCCTGCGGAGAGACACAGACAGTTAGAGGGTTACCACCTATCTCCTGCGGAGAGACACTGACAGTTAGAGGGTTACCACCTATCTCCTGCGGAGAGACACTGACAGTTAGAGGGTTACCACCTATCTCCTGCGGAGAGACACAGACAGTTAGAGGGTTACCACCTATCTCCTGCGGAGAGACACTGACAGTTAGAGGGTTACCACCTATCTCCTGTGGAGAGACACTGACAGTTAGAGGGTTACCACCTATCTCCTGCGGAGAGACACTGACAGTTAGAGGGTTACCACCTATCTCCTGCGGAGAGACACTTACAGTTACAGAGTATGTGTGTGAGTGTGAGTTTGTGAGCATAAGTTTTGTTTGTTGTTGCCGATCAGCACGGAGATGCTAAGGAGATGCGGAGATGCTGTCATTGTGTGTGATTGTGTGTGTGTCTACATGTGTGTGTGTGTGTGTGTGTGTGTGTGTGTGGGTGTGTGTGTGGGTGTGTGTTTCTTACACTGTTGCCGAACAGCTCGAGAACGAATGTGGAGATGCTGCCGTTGATGCCGATGAGGATGTTGACGCTGGTCAGAACCACGTAGGCCGTGCTTGGAATCTTAAAGAAGAAGGATGCCGGGTACATCAGGGGAGTGATGGACCACCTGGAACACACACACACACACACACACACACACACACACACACATGAAGTTAGCCAGTGATCAACCTGTCAGCATCTCTTATTTCAGTACTATAGGTAGTGCTTCCCCTGCTGGAAGTATTTGGAAGTAAACGTACCCGTATAAGAAGAGCAGGAGGATAAGGACGGGCAGGTTGGTGGAGGACACATACGCCTCTTGTTGGAAGCAGATGAAGATGATGACCACAAGGGTCGCCGGCACCACGTAGTTACACTGCAACACACACATAAACACACTCCAGTTTCAAAATAAAACTACAAGATACACAGCCGAATGGGAGTATAGGAACGCACCCACTGACACACGTAATGTACATTTTTCATAAATGTTGCGAGCCAGTGTAGTGTCTCCAACACACACACACACACACACACACACACACACTGATACAGACAGCACAGGCTCACCACTGACAACTGCTGTGGAGAGACGGAGACAGTGCGGGAAAAGCCACGTGTGAAGTGTGTGTATTTGGGGACGAAGGCGAAGACGACAGCAGTACTGAGGATAATTAAAAACAGCCTTGACTTTGGCCTTGATAACCATTGATAAGTAGCCCAGTAAACGATTGCTTATATTGTTACATGGACTCTTGCCAACTTACAAATATTTCATAATCTCCCTACATGGGGCTAAAAGCCAATTTATACTTGTACTTTGCCCAACGTTTGGGTGTGTGTTGATAAAGCTTTAGCTAATTCCATAGACTGTGGTCGCTAATGTTGCTGAGCTTATGTGCTAACGTTAGACAGTTGGCTGTCAGATGCCTTGCAAATCACATCAGACATATTGTTATGGCTAATAATGTGGTAATCAGATTGTACCGTGCCTATTTCTCAACAATATACATGCAAGAAATATAAAGAAAAATACAAAATGTATATACAAACAGAGCCATCTCAAAGCAATCTTAGTTTATTTTTTCCAACTAGCATTTTGGCAGGCACTACAGCTCACAACAGAGCTCTAAATCAGCCTTAACTGCCTTATAGCCTTATATATTCTGATCTTGTTTTAAAAGTAGAAGTTTAAAGAATGCACAAATGAATGTCCACGACTGCAGATCGGGTAGCCAGTCGAGCGTTATTTTGACTTGTTTAATATTAAAGGTTCAAGTGGTGGTCAGGTTGGACCCTGAGCACATCACTCACACACACACACACACACACACACACACACACACACACACACACACACACACACACACACCTACCATATCCCAGACGAAGGTGGCTGTCCAGTAAAGTAGGGGCTGCACGCCACTGATGAACTGCATGTGTTTGGCTTTGCTGACGCGCTCTTGGATGAGGAAGACCACGAAGCTCGCCGGTACAAAGGACATGGCGAAGATCACACAGATGGACACCAGCACATCCACGGAGGTGGTCACCCTGAGGAGAGATCACAGGACATTATGAGTGTGTCTGTGCGGAGTGTGTGTCAGTTTGTATGCGTGTGTGTGTGTGTGTGTGTGTGTATGCGTGTGTGAGTTTGTATGCGTGTATGCGTGTGTGCATGTGCGTGTGTGTGTGAGTGTGAGTTTGTATGCGTGTGTGCATGTGCGTGTGTGTGTGAGTGTGAGTTTGTATGCGTGTGTGCATGTGTGTGTGTGTGTGTGTGTGTGTGTGTCACTCACAGGGCTACTTGGGAGACCTGCTCCTTGGTCAGGTTGAGGGGGTGGTTGTGCACGGTGATGCCAAATTTGCCGGGGTGTTTGCCCGCAGGAAGATTGGCCCGCAGGATGCCGTTATTCATCACATTAAGGAACGCACCCATGCTGTGCCAACCTTTATTATTAAACCACACCTAAGAGAGAGAAGGGGGAGCCAGAGAGAGAGAGAGAGATGGGAGAGGGGTTGGGGGAGAGAGAGAGAGAAAGAGAGAGGTGGGGGAGGGAGAGAGAGAAGGGAGAGAAGGGGCATTTGGGGGGGAGAGAGCAAGGGGGGAAATGGAGAGAGAAAAAGAAAAAAGGAAGAAATGAATTATTGAATGTTCCCACTGTGCACACTGAACACACACTGTCTATCTCACACACACACACACACACACACACACTCACTGCACACACTCTTGTATACACTAACACACCACCTACCTTGACATTGTTCTTTGTGTCGAGGCCATTGATGAACCCTGAGAGACTGTGCAGGAAGCGGTCTGCTGCAGTTCTGGAGCCTTCCTCCAGGTGGAAGATCTCACGCACACGGCTGATCGCATCATCAACCTCTGCTGCAGGGGGCAGGACCTGAGTGCTTCGGGCACCCAATGAGAAGCCTCCGTACCTGCACCAGTATGAATATTCATTACTCACATATGGATAAGACACTTTCAACCACTTCACAGAGAGCTCTCACACACACAGACACACACACAGACACACACACACAAGCACACACACACACACACACACACACACACACACACACACACACACACACACACAAACAGGCACACACATACACACATGCACATACACAAACACACAGAGCCCACAGAAACCTAGCAGACACCCAAACAACTTAAACACACACAGTTACAAACTACAAACATGGCTACAAACAAACACATATACATTAGCCAGATATTTTTTGTACCTGAATTCGTTCACCCAGATCTTGTTGTTCAAACTGGAGAGAAAACAGAGAAAGGATTCATAAGAACTTGTTTATGGATGGGGGGATTCATACCACAGAACAGATTCACAAATCCCAAGAACTCTCTTTACTGGGATTCATATCATAGTATAATAGACAGTGGCGAGGTGAAAAGCCTCTGTTATGAAAAGTATGTGGAGTGTGTGTCAGGAGTATTGTTGTGCGTGGTGTGTGGAGTGTGTGTTTTACTGTGTTGTGTATGTTGTATTGTGGTGTGGCCCAAACCTTTGGGCGATGATCTGGGCATAGGTTTTCACCAGGTAGTCTGAGATGTTCCTGCCTGTCACATTCTGAAGAGTGTCCAGGGCGCTCATCTTTATCTGTAGAGACAGAGAATGGAGAGAGGGAGAGAGAGATAGGAGAGAGAGAGAGAGAGAGAGAGAAGCAGAAGGAGAGGGAGAGAGAGAGAGAGAGAGAAGAAAAGCAGGAAGGAGAGAGAGAGAGAAGCAGAAAGGGAGAGAAAGATGGAGAGAAAAGTGAGGGAGAGAGAGAGAGAAGCAGAGAAAAGAGAGAGAGAGAGAGATTTGTTAGCTTAGCGAGGGAAACGCACATGATGAAGAGCTCACAGGATCCAGCCAATGATTTCCGTGTAATGACATCATTTCCTCTTACCTGTGGTGGCGGCAGCCCACCGGCCCCCGCGGGGCATTCTGGGAGCATCTTCTTGTTGCCATTGCGACTGCACTCACACGCAGGCGATGGGTCGTCCATGGTCCAGTTCTGTGAGTTGAACAGTTCAAGAACACTCTCTGGAACCTCAGGCACCGTCCAATCCTCATCACCCATGGTGCACTGCACATCCCTGTCAGCCAATGAGAAGAGAGGATACTGAGTGAGTGGTGAAAGAGATATGTGGGATGTGTGTGTGTGTGTGAGCGTGTGTGTTTTTGTGAGTGTGTGTGTTTAAGAGATGTGAAACTCACGGGTTTTGCTGGTTCTCCATGCAGCGTGTTCCGAAGCCCGGTCCATCCACTAGAGCAGCCAGGAGTCTCTGAGTGTTGGCGTCTTCAGGGGCGTCATTACTGCACACACACAGAGCAGACACACCATTAGTGTCCACTTTACACACCATAACACTGAACGTAAACCGTTTTAAACCTCAACGAGTATGTGTATCCGGAGAATTGTCTGCATCCACATGGGTGTGTGTGTGTTTGTAAAGTATGAATGAGTGTGAGATGTGGGTATAAATATACGTTTGCGAGTTGCGTGGGTGTGTGTGTTACCTGAAGAAGGTGAACTGTTCCTCATACATCCATGGCTGCAGCGCAAGACTGGGGTATTTCCCAAACGGAGGAACGATGAGACTGAACACCAGAGCGATACACACAAACACAGCAGGCAACACAATCTGCCGAGGATAAACACACACATTAGCTCTAACATATTTACACACACAAACACCTACTCAAACTCATATACACACAGGAACGCAACACACACACACACACACACACACACACACACACACACACAATCATTTACCTGAGCAAAGAAACCCTTCCTGGAACGACGGGCAAAAAGGAATCGTTTCCATAGCAACGCCACAAACTGCTGCTTAAGTAGGCTCCACCCCTTCACCTGATAGGAGCCTTTTCCATCCGCACCACTGAGCCAGTCCGTCTCACGCGATTCTACAACACACACACACACACACACACACACACACACACACACACACACACCGAGGGTTTACACACTGCTGTTTCATTTCAATTGTGAGTTTGGAGGATTATCTGCTGTGTTTGAATGTGTGTGTATTTATATAATGTGTGTGTACACATACATATGTACACATATATATGTATGTAATATAATATATAACATATAATGAGTAAGTGTGTGTATATATATAATATATAATGAGTGAGTGTATAATATTTAGTGTGTAAATATAATTATATAATTTGTGTGTGTTTGTGTATATAACATCTCATGAGTGTGTGTGTACCTGGGTCAGCCTCTGAGTCATTTTCATTCTGGTCGTCTTCAGTGTGGGGTTTCAGGCAGCTCTGGTGGTCCCCTCCAAATGCGTGTCTACGTCGCCTACGAACTGGAAGAGTTCCATCTGCAGACATACACTCAGAGTCAACATACACATCTGAGCGCTAAGGGTCATTTCAAAATAGGCTAGTAAAACACGCACAAACACACGCACATACCCACATGTACCCACCTACACACACACACACACACACACACTGTACCTGAGATAATTTCAGTGTCGACTCCACTGTCCTCTGCAACCTTCAGGAAGATCTGATTGAGAATAAGAAAACAAGTAAAAAAAATGTAAAGGGAAGTAGCATAGAAACAGAGGCAAACAAAGAGGGAGAAAGAGACAGAAGATGAGGATAGTTTGTGGACCTCTTCGAGAGTAGTGTCAGACACGCCGTAGCTTGAGATTCCGAGGTCACCAAGGCGTTTGTCCATCTCATGGAAGAGCTCGACGAAGGCACCGTCTTTGGCCGACTTGTAGGGCAGCACAAATGTGATCTCATGACCAAGGTCCTCCACCAGCCGAGCGCCAGGAACGTGCTTCAGAATCACACCGCTGATCAGAGACACGTCTGCAGGGGGCACAACTGAGTCCACTACACACACACACACACACACACATGGGGAAGAGGTGAGACCAGACACACACATTGTTACACATCTCAGTTTATTGATGTTCTTTTTTCACACTTTCACAGAGAAAAAAAGAGAGAGAGACAGAGACAGAGACAGAGACAGAGACAGACAGACAGAGACAGAGACAGAGACAGAGACAGAGACAGACAGAGACAGAGACAGAGACAGACAGAGACAGAGACAGAGACAGAGACAGACAGAGACAGAGACAGAGACAGAGACAGAGACAGAGACAGACAGAGACAGAGACAGAGACAGAGACAGAGACAGAGACAGACAGACAGAGAGAGAGACAGAGACAGACAGAGTGAGAGAGAGAGAGGAGAAAATGTAGAAAAAATGGGATGAGAAATCAGGAGAGAGGGAAGAAGAGTGTGGGAATGGGAGAGAGGAGGAAGGGAATCTCACCGATTGCTGTAGCTGCTTCACTCTCCTGATCACTGCCGAGACCCGCGTCAGAACTACTGTCAGAGCCATCATCCTCCTGACACACACACACACACACACAGGTGCAACACACACACACACAGATTAAGTTATGAGTATCATTCTACTGTATAAGATGCATGTTATATTATGTATGGTGTGTGTCTGTGCAAGTGTGTGTGTGTGTGTGTGAGAGTGTGTGTCTGACCTTCTTGCAATAAGACACAGTACTGGCCGAGTTCCTGCAGGAGCTGAGGGAAGGTTCCGGGTCCTTCTTGACCAGCGTGAGGTAGTAGCCGCTGCCCAGCTGCGTCTTGAGGAAGAGGGAGGATCCCACGCAGCAGAGGCGGCCGTGCGAGATGATGGCGATGCGGTCGCCCAGGATGTCCGCCTCGTCCATGTGGTGGGTGGAAAGAATGATGGTGCGACCTGGGGGTGCAGGCATTGACAAATCAGCTCTCAGTGTCTGTGTGTGTGTGTGTGTGTGTGTGTGTGTGTGTGTGTGTGTATGTGTGTGTGTGTGTGTGTGTGTGTGTGTGTGTGTGTTAGCTTACCGGCACGGTATTTGAGCAGAAGGTCCCAGATGCCGCGTCGTGCGTAGGGGTCGACTCCTGCCGTTGGCTCATCTAGAATCACTACCTGAGACCCGCCCACAAACGCCAGAGCCACCGACAGCTTCCTCTGCATACCACCTGGACATACACACACACACACACACACACACACACACACACACACACACACACACACACACACACACACACACACACACACACATATTAGAAGTGCAGCAGGCAGTTTATGTGCAGAAAAAAAATGAAACACTTCTGGACTTGATGAAGGCGTATACACAACACTTAACACACTTAGGTGCTCCGATTCAGCCCTTTGATTGGTAAACACAGCCAATTGAATAAGAAAAATGCCTAGAAAACAGCATATTAACACACACACACACACACTGACCTGAGAGCGTGCAGCTGCGTGAGGTGCGTTTGTGTGGTAGGCCGGTGTCAGTCAGTATCTGCTCCATCTCTGTCTTCACACTCTCCTCTGATAGACCCTTCAGTCGCGCATAGAACCAGATGTGTTCTTCTACTGTCAGCCTGCAACATACACATAATAAGGCATGATTACACACTCACACACATGACTACACTTTCACACACACACACACACACACACACACACATACACATACACTCTCCTTTGATAGACCCTTGAGTTGCAGGTAAAACCAGATGTGCTTCTCATACAAAAAACATTACAGACACTTAAATGATGTGTGGATGTTGCAAGGACACACACACTCCCATGCCAAAGATCACACAGACTCACAAGCTTAAGAGGACGTTGGGTTGGACACACACACACTCACATGCTGAAGAAAACATTGTGTTGAGAACACTCACACACACACACACACACACACACACTCACATGCTGAAGAGAACATTGTGTTGAGAACACTCACACACACACACACTCACATGCTGAAGAGGACGTTGTGTTGAGAACACTAACACACGCACACACACCCACACGCACACACACACACACACACACACACACACACACACACACACACACACACACACACACTTACATGCTGAAGAGGACATTGTGTTGGGGACACACTCCAAGGCTCTGGCGGATGGCACTCAGTTCGGTGCGGATGTCTTTGCCCAATATGTGGGCAGTGCCAGAGGTGGGCGGGAACAGGCCTGTCAGGATGGACCTAGAATAACCAATCAGAACAGAGCCACTCACATAACATCCAATCATATGCAGCCACACACAGTCAAACTCTACCTTCTCGTCTAATACTGCACCAAAGCTTTACCTTAATTTAGTGAATACAGCTTTTAACCCTCATTTTGGACACCTGTTATGTGACCACCTGTTAGTGTCTCCAAAGGCTTTTTATATTCGCTAGCATTCATTCAACATTCAGCATGCTTGCAGCTTAGTTGTCATACTCAGCACGTTAGCCTGCTAAATTGATGTATTTAAATGTTCACATGTGTGTTTATGCCAGATGCTAGCATGTTAACCTGCTAAATCGATGTATATAAATGTCCACGTGTGTTTTTGCCAGATGGTAGCATGTAAGCTTGCTGGCCGCAGCTCAGGGTACTCACATGGTGGTAGTTTTGCCGGCTCCGTTGTGGCCCAGGAAGGAGGTGATCTGTCCCTCGTAGAAGCCCAGTGAGAGGCCATCAACCGCCAGCTTTTTCCCATGGCGGTACACCTTCACCAGGTTCTCAATGTACACGCCCAGAGGCAGGTGTACCGGTTCCTCCTCCATACACACTGCTGCCACGCCCAACACACACACAGAGAGCCGATCAGACACATTCATTAGATGACATCACTTCCTCTGCCCTGAAGAGGAGCTCTCGCTTTAAATGAAATATGCTTTATTTCAATTGAATTCTATTCTTTTCGGGCATGGGCTGCATCAACAATGGAAGCTGAAACTCACCAGCTGCGTTTCCCCTCCGAGTCTGCGGGGTGGCGCCACCTCTGCCCCCTTGACCCTCCCCGCACCAGTAAGAGCGGGTGAAGGGGAAGTACCAGCGGCGCGGGATGCCATACTGCCCAGGGAAGACGGCCTCGATGTACCAGGTGAGGACTCCGTAGAGGAAGGCATCGAAGTACATGATGAGCAGGGAGGTGGTCAGGCTGTAGTCGTCCTCGTGCTGGGGGCTGTACAGCAGGTTACTCCACTGGATCCCCACACCCTGCTCCTCAAACAGGGCAAAGTACTCGCAGCCGAAGCCAAAGGCCACCGGGGACAGCAGGCTCTGCACACACACACACACACACACACACACACACACACACACACACAATAAAACCACAATTAAAGCAATTGCAAACTCTCTTCTGTGCACACAAAGTGCTGTGAGTGTGTGTTTGTGTATGGCGATGACTTTTTTTGCAAAGCCCCGGTACTTCTCCCATGCCACACACAGCACCTAGGGCCGGTAGAGTGTGTGTGTGTGTGTGTGTGTGTGTGTGTGTGTGTGTGTGTGTGTGTGTATGTGTTTGTGTGTGAGAGGGAGAGACTCACCACGACGACTTTGGTGTTGAAGCCCACGTACTCCTCCCAGGCGATACACAGCACGTAGGGCAGGTAGAGAGTGAAGTAGATGATCCCTCCACAAGCAGCGGCCAGGTTGGCGCGGGCAAATATGGTGCTGATGAGGAAACACTGCATGATGGTTACCACGGCGAAGGAACCCAGGAACAGGAAGACCACTCCTGGGTCACTGTAGGGCAGGAGATTACCCGTCTGACCAGAGAGAGAGAGAAGCAGAAGGATGATGATTTTCCAAAAGTAAACAGAAAAAATAAATGACCATTCCTCCTGCCAGAAGTAGAAGAATGCATACACCTAGCCTCCCAGTATCTACATTTGTGCCCATTATCTGTCCATTATGACAAATCTATTGACTGTTATCACTGTATACTGTTTTGTCATTCTGTTTTATTATTCATTTATCATTATTATTTATGCTTTGGCAATACTGTACTTGCCAATAAATGTTACTGGCTTGAATTGAAATTGAGTGAGAGAGAGAAAGAAAGAGAGAGGTTAACATTCACACACTCTTCAACAAGCAGACTGTCATTTATTTCCAGCCTCTTCACACACAACCCAATTAATGGCAGTTAACTAACAGTGAGGCTGAATCACTGCCATCTCTATCAAACACATAAGCAATGTGTCCATGGCTAGAGAGAGAGATGGGGGGAGAGAGAGCGAGAGAGAGAGAGTGTATGTGTGCCTATGAGGGTAAGTTTATGTTTGTCCGTGTGTGTGTGTGTGTGTGCGTTACCTTAAGCAGTATCACCAGTAGGAGGGCACTGATGAGCAGCGGTATCAGACTGCTGATAAACCAGCTGAACCACAGGATGCCGTTGTCCAATCCCATGATCCTCATGGTCTCCTTAAGCCGCGCCTCCTTCTCATAGACCACGCCCTTGATGATGACGGCCACAGAGTACATCCAGGCCAGGGTCATGAAGAGAGGCATCGAGCGACTCATTACACGCAGGAAGCTACGGACACAGGGCAGACGTTAGCTGTGTATCTGTGTATGTGTGTGTGTGTGTGTGTGTGTGTGTGTGTGTGTGTGTGTGTTTGTGTGTAATGAGATTTTCTGTGTGTGTGATGAGATGTACTGTGTGTGTGTGTGTGTGTGTGGCTGTCTGTGACATGTACTGTGCGTGTGTGTGTGTGTGTGTGTTATTAGATACACAGATGTGTATAGGTAAGTATTATGGTTTGTGAAATGGTGTGTGCATGTTTAACAGTGTGTGTATGTGTTTTAAGGGTCAGTAAGATTGTGTGTGTGTGCGTGTGTGTTGCTACGTACATATCATCAACGTAGCAGGGATAAGGCATCTGCTGGATGTATACGCCAGTCTTCTCGGTCACCCCGGTAACAGCCCTGATGATGCTGTGTTCTACGATGTCCTGCAGGTAGGAGAATCCTCCCCACACGTAGCGCAGGTCTTCAAACGGGTCAGCGCGGGGACCAGGGTCCCAGTACCTGCACACACACACACACACACATTTATTTCACTGACGACAATTACACAGAGCTGCTACAGAAATGGAATAGAGAAGTCTGCTCACTGCAACATTGGACTTATATTTCAGTGTGTGTGTGTGTATGTTTAAGGTGGTTTGAGTGTGTGTGTGTGTGTTAGTTTGTGCATGCTTTTGAGATGGTTTGAGTGTGAGTGTGTGTGTTTGTGAGGTGGTTTAAGTGTGTGAGGTGGTTTGAGTCTGTGAGTGTGTGTCTGAGGTGGTTAGAATGTGTGTGTGACACGTACGCGTCTTTGATCTTGTTGGTGCGCTCTACGTTGTCGATGTCCATGCGTATCTTGAAGTGGACGTGAGGCGGAAGCTCAGTGCTATTGGCTGGAATGTCGGGAAACACAAGCCCCGCCCAGAACTTCCTGTTCTCCAGAAGCACCATGGACTCATTCACCATCTTCTCCTCCGAGGCCACAGGCTCCAGCTTATCCAGATTCACACACTACACAAACACACACACACATAAACACACAAACATACACACACACACACACACACACATACAAATAGAGAAACACACACACATTGTTAACAAAGGTCTTTGGTACTGTGGCGCCTCCTATTGATTTCTTCAAGCCAGTGCAGTAAGGTCTAGGTTAAGGTCCAGTTCTGTTTTCGAATAACAAATTGACTTGCAAACTCACTCAAACACACACATATCAACACACACACACACACACACACACACACACACACACACACACACACACACACACACTTGTTTTCCATCTGTCTGCCTTCACTTCTGCCTTTTCCTTGCATCACAAACATCAGAGAAGTAGGGCAAAGATGAACAGCCTCTTCAGTGTGACAGCGAGAGTGTTGGTGTGTGTGTGTGTGTGTGTGTGTGTGTGTGTGTGTGTGTGTGTGTGTGTGTGTGAGTGAGTGTTTGTGTACCTCCATGAAGCGTGAAATGCTGGCGATGGCCTGGTCAGTCTCGTTGAAGATGTCCCTCCAGGTGAGAGACAAACCCTGTGGGCGGTGGTCTTCGGAATGTTTGGACAGGAAGCTGGAGATGTCCTCAACACTCCACCGAGTCCCAACCAGCTGATGTCTGAAGAACCATGCTGTTGCGTTGTTCTTCAGCAGAGACTGAGATAGGGGGAAGAGAAAGGGTGGAGATGGGGAGAGAGAGAGAGAGAGAGAGAGAGAGAGAGAGAGAGAGACAATGAGGGGTGGCAGAAGGAAAGAAAGCGAATAGAAGGAAGAGGTAAATGTTAGTGAGCATACACACACACACATACACACACACGCATGCATGCACACACACACACACACACATACCAACACACAGAGACACAAATACACACACAGACGGACAGAAAGTAGCAGTAGTGCGTGTAGTTACAGGTAACTAGATG
>NC_137927.1:7133899-7161399 GCF_963457725.1 Sprattus sprattus | reverse complement strand
TATTTGGTACGTTGGTATGTTGCCTACAATGGGTATGTACCAATGTATTGAATTATGTTGATGCAAACATAACTTTGTAAACTAATGGCCAAGTATGTCAAGTGAGATCTCTCTCTCAGTTCAATAAGGTTAAAAATACTTGCTTTACTGACTATAAGAAACAGTATTACCAAAGCCAACATGAGAAACAAAGTTACACATAAAGGCAATATAGGGATAAAAATGAAATTGAATTTGTCTTTCTCACGCATGTAAGTTTAACATCTAGGTAGATATACCTCCCCTACTTACCAATGCCAAACAAAAAAAGGACAAGCCCCAAGCAAACTTGACTTAGCTCCAGATCTTTTCAATGGCTAAAAATGCCTCTACACACACTTATTAACACACACACACACACACGTATACAGTATACAACACACACACGTATACAAGATGCTGCACACACACACACATACAAGATACAACACCCACACAGATTAACACACACACACACACACAGGATACATCAGTAACACACACTACCTTCAGAGTTGTTCTGCAGGGTCTTGAATGCGTGGAAGAGCTGCTTGAAGCTGTCCAGACTGCGATCGTTCTGACTGTACAGCAGGATCTTCTTAGCGTCGGTGAACAAACGAGAGATTCTGAACAACACACAAACATACACAAAACAACATGATAAAACTGAGAACAGCCTCTTTTCACAGCTAGGAACTTCTTCAAGAGTCAAGCCACAGGAACTTTCACAGGAACTACACCCTAGTTGAGGGTTCTCACCCTTTACCAGACCTAAAGTCTCAGGCCTCTAACAACTTATATGGATATGGGTATACTCACAGAAAGAAAGAGAGAGATGAGATGAAATTATGGTAGTTATGTCACACCATAGAAACAGGTTTGACACTGTACTACCTCTGGTAATACTCAACAGAACTGTATGTCACAGTACAGCCATTTCAACTTTATTATGACACTAATGGTGTGGATGTGGCTATGGACAGAGGTAGAGTGGCACAAAATATTGGCTGAGGCTTACATGGAGTCATTGAAGTTGCCGACGACCCCCGGTGATTCTCCCGGTGTTGGGTGCCTGAAGCAGGGGTTGTTGGCATTGCAGACAATGCCCTGTATCCATGGCAATGTGCCCGCCGAGGGCATAGCCTTGTTTGGGAAGTGACCTGAAAACCCACAGATGTCATCAGACAATCAATTAATCAATCAGTCATCACAAATAAGACATATAAGTGACCCTATTAGAACCCATCATCACTTAGAATGTGATCATTAGTGGCATCAGTGAGTGGACTTTTGGTTTGTGCGTTTCAATGAACGGACATTGTTTGTGTGTGTGCATGAGTGTGTGCATTTTTGCGTGTGAGTGTGTTTATCAGTGAGTGTATGTATGTTTGTGTGATTGTGTCCGAAACTGTATGTAAGTTCACATGTTTGTGTGATATGCAATGATCAGTGTGTTCCTGCAGATTATGTTATCTCCCCCACTAGCATCAGCACAGCTGTGTGTGTGTGCATGTGGGCACGTGTGTGATCTTATCAGGGGGGCTAACGCAGTGATTGCCTAAGCACTATACGCAACCTTTGGTCTAATCCTTTTTTCCCTCTAGGAAGGACCTGGCCTTGTGTGTAAAAGTGTGTGAGGAGTCCAATGACTAGGTCTGCTATCAGGCAACCTTAAGACTGCCAACTGGCTCGGGGATATAAGCCATTCTCCATTGATAAGATAACTAACAGCTGCTGGGGCTAATGCCCGTGTTACTGTTAGCATTTTTCTAGCTTTGTCGTTTTCTATTTCTTAAAAAAAGTAGTATTTATTGTTACACCAGGTTTTATTGCTCTTAGCGTGAGCGTGACTGTTCTCTCCCTTGTACGTCGCTTTGGACAAAAGCGTCTGCTAAATGACTAAATGTAAAGCATTAGCATACTAGCAGCAGCGCCGATGCTGAATCGAGCGCTTGGGAAAAATACAGTTATTTGACATTCTTATCTGCTGGCCTGTGCCAGTGAGGAGTTGGAGGAGAACACCAAGTGTTCTGGTTTAAAGACAGAAGATTAAACAGAAAAGGACAAAATGAGTGGGAAGCAAAGATAAACCAAAAAAACTCTAAGGGTTTATAATCAGTGACGTGATCTGTGATCGGGGGTTGAGAATGCTGTTGAAACATGCCCCAAATCACACATTAATGTCCTGAATCATCTCTGAGACATTCAAACACACACACATTCTCAGTTTGTGACCCAAGTCACAGGAAGCAGAAGCGAAACTGCCATTTCCACTTCCACTTTAAATGCAGACATGGTGTGTATGTGTGTGTGGTTGTGTGTGATAAACTCTTGAGCCAAACTGAGCACCAGTAAGTAGAGTGGGGTCAGGAGAACAAGAGCCCAACACGTTGCACAACTGCTAACAGCTCTGTAAGGTGATGGGATTTAATGTGATGGACTATCTTGACATGTGTGTGACCTGAGAAGCATACAGTGCCCTTGATAAACGCTGTCCTTACCAACCACTGATTACACACACACACACACACACACACACACACACACACATATTACTGCCAGAGGTATTCAGTGTGTGATAACAGCCCATGATAAGGGCCCATAAAGTGGGAACAAACTCTCTGTTGGTGATCAGCCATATTAGTGTAAATTCATTCTTCACCCAGGTTGTATAATACATGTTGTTTTGACTGGTTTTGGCTGGTTTACTGAATCATGCTGCTAGTGTGTGTATGTTTGTGTGTGTAAGTATTCAGGGACCTCTATAATGCAATGGGAGTGATTAGTTAGTAAATGTGCTGGTGTTTTCTATAATGGAGAACATCAGGTATTTTGATTATGTGTGTGATGGCACAACATGCAAGATCAGATGCCAGCTGAAGCAAATATGTTCTAAATGTATCTAAGGGAATCTGGTCTGTTATGAGTGTGTGTGTGTATGCATATGTGTTTGTGTACTCACATTCATGTTGCTCATAAGGTGGGTAGTTGATTCTCACAGCGATGAGGATGAAGAAAATGAAGAGGGGCCAGACGATCTCAACCAGAAGCTGAAGCTGTCATAGGGAAAAAAACACACACACACTCAAATGTCAGCATTTTCTTTAGAGTGCTGTCTGTAGAAGACATTAGGCTCTGTCCCATGAGAACCAGGAGGCTGCTAATAGAGCTTTCAGAGATGAAGAGCATCCCCCTACCCCTCTCACAACACACACACGCACACAATGCCTGTCTCTCTCTAACTCTTCCTCATTCCCATAACTATCAATGTGCTTTCAATCCTTGCTTAATATCATCACACTGTTTGCACTTCCATAATAGTGCGTGTGTTTGTAAGTCTGCGTGTTGTGTTAGTGTGTGTGTGTGTGTGTTTGTACGCATATGTGTGTCTATGTGCTTGCGTGTGTGTTTGTATATGTATGTTTCTGCGTGTTGTGTGTAAGCATGTGTGTGTGTATGTTATATAAGATAGAAGAAGGATGGACAGAGTGCATGTGTTTGCACATGGGGATGACTATGAGTGTATATACCCCTGCTGTTTTCCCTGCGTGTGCGCTCTCTGACCACTCAGCATGGTCACACTCAACTTGGCAAAGCTTTAGCTCTGTTAGTCCCTGACCAGCCACCCTACTGATGGTTCCCGCTGTTGCTAGGACCTCTGAGACCGGACACCCTGTTGCTACGGCGCCCTGTTGCTATGAACCCGGTGACTTGTGTTCTGCTCTGTGAGTATTTTATCCCCCTGAATGGACTGGCACTAAATCTCAGCACAAGACTCAGGCCCAAATCCCCTCACAAACTGCCCACAACGAGTCGGATACAGGCCACAAAACCAGGTCCAGAAGTCTGTAAAGTCCCATAGAAGCTCAAACCCCATAAGTCTGTAAAGTCCCATAGAAGCTCAGGCCTCAGAAGTGGATTAAAAGTGACGATCAGCCTTACACTCAGTGGCTGATAGGCTCAGATTCAAACCTACTGATTTACACAACACACCACAGACAAACACTCTGTTTAAACAGAACAGTATTCACCACAGACAAGCACTCAGTTTACACATAACTCTACTCATTACATACAAGCAATCAGTTTAAACAGAACATTACTCATCACAGACAAGCAATCAGTTTACACATAACTCTACTCATCACAGACATGCAATCAGTTTACACATAACTCTACTCATCACAGACAAGCAATCAGTTTAAACACATGAAGACTTCAGAACTAGGACTTCAGAACAGGACACTGGGACAGAGATAGAGAGAGAGAAAGCCCGCAGTAGAGAGAGAAACAAAGCGAGACAGAGAGGGAGGGAGTGGGGGTAATTTATGTCAATACGACCCATTAAATCACATAGAAAGAGAGTACAGAGAGTAAGAGAGAGGACACAAGTACAGAAACAGAGAAAACGAGAGAGAAAAAAAACAGAGGCCCATTGAATTCCAGTGATAGACAGAAAAGAGGGAGGGCAGCTGAAAGAAATATAGAATGAAAGAGAGGAGAGAGGGAAAGAGGGGTGCAAAGACTGGAAGAGAAAGAGCAGAACATAGGGAAGAGAGAGCCAAAGAGAGGGAGGAATCACAGATTGGAAAAGAAAAAGAGAGCGATAACGAGCGAGGGACAAAGCAAGGGGTAAATTAAGGAGGATAATTGATCTCACCGTTTGTCTCCTCCTGTAGGTGAAGTTCTTCCACAACAGGAGTCCCAGCTGTGTGGAGATGGACATCTCTCCCAGCTACCTGTGCCACTCTGAGGTACAAACACACACGGCACCGTGAGCATAGAGCATAGGACACACACATACACATACGCTTTCTCAGCGTCCGGCTCAAAGGTGGCTGGGCCAAAGAGCAGGCGTCTATCTGCCTCCTGATGCGAGAGCTCAGTCCTCTCTGTCCTCCTGGGCAGCCTGTGGATGTGTGTGTGTGTGTGTGTAGATGGGGTGGGGGATGCGGGGGTCAGGTTTCCCAGAGTTCCATAGAACAAAGGACAGTTGAGGGGCGAAGTGGGATGGATTAGGGTGGTGGGGGGGTGCCATTCTGTACAGGAGACACTTAACTGGCCAGTGGCACTTCTGGGCCAGGCAGGATACACATGGATGTGTGTGTGTGTGTGTGTGTGTTTGATCAGGGCACTGATGGCTGAGAATGTAAATGTACTCAAGCTGGTGATCGAGGCTGATGGCCAGCCAGGCAGGCCCTATTGTTCTGAGTGATAAAGGGACCACTGCTTACAGGTGATTACATCAACACCTCATCAACGTGTGTGTGTGTGTGTGTGTGTGTGTGTGGGTTTGGAAAGGCATTACCACTTCAAATCAACTACTCAGTTAGAATGTCCCACTTTATCCTCATGCACTGCTAAAGTTGAGTGTGAAGCACCTCGTCAACCCATCCAGACAAGATCATCATGGCAAGGCCATACACTCCAAATAGCACAACACCCACGCTGGTGGTTCTGGAGTGGGATTCAGTAGTCGTTTAGGCTCTGACAGCCTGAAATATAACACACCTGAAGACTTGATCTTATCTCTTCCACAACTGGAGACGTGCTTGCGCATATGTGAATTGATGGCCTCAGCAATCCGCTCCGTTTCCGCTCGGTGCGTCAGGGCTACTATCTGGCTATCTCCCATTATCTCATGTATAACCCTCATTACATATGGGTGTGTGTACTCCTACGAGTGTGTGCCAGTAAGGTTGAGTGTGTGCGTATAACAGCACGAACCGGTATGCATGATTTGAAACATCTTCAAACCTTGTGAACTCGAGCATCATATCCCCGTTATCATTCACGAGCTAAGATGATACCTAGACCGGACCTCTCTACCGGTGCAGGTACAAGGATGCCTGTTACCATGCACAGTTAACTTCTCTTCCCATTTCTTCTTAACTCCAGCTTTGATCCTTCACAAGTCGAACGTCCGCATTTTAGGCATTTTTTACGCCAGCTATTCCTGATTAAAAATCCAGACCTTCTTGCTGTCCAAAACCAAACAATAAAGAATCTATCCTGCCTTTCTGAGCTAGCTGTATAATGTATCAGCACAGACTAGTTTTTTGCTGAAACAAAAAGTATTGAATGAGAAAGGTGTTACCACTGTACGACTGACGAGTGATCCACTCGCGGTGTGTACTGGAGACTATTCCCTTCGCCAAGCTAACTCACATTCATCAATTAACAGACAGACTACTCCTTGACACTAATTTGCGTGAATCCAAAAGTAGTCTTTTTCCATATGCGTAACAAGTCGCCACTTCAGCAGGCATTCCAAAGTTACCAGTAAAAAAAGAAAGCTTTCGATACACACCGGGACCTATAGACTGCGCTTCGGCAGACACAATATAAACTACAATTTACCTCAGAAACATACATTTGAACTTCTGAGGGTATACCTAAGCTCTATAAAATGAATGAATTTAAAGTATAAACACCTTACCCTCAGCACGCTAGCTCCCTTTTGATCTCCCAGAGTATTTCCTTCAGAGAGAAATCAGACCGCTGCCTCTTGCTCTCGTGCACCCCGTCCCGGTGATTGCTCTAAACTTTCGGGAAGAAGCAGCATCCCTCTCGCGGAGACTCTTTATAGCCGTGCCCGTCTGCGTGCGCTGGGATCGAGGTTACTTGCGGTCACCAGGATACAGATTCATCTGTGGTAACACGTGCTCCCTCAAAACAGCACAGTAAAACGGGCGACACCTCTGGACGCCTCGCTGGGTGCCACATCTGGAATTAACTATCAACAATGGAAAACAAAGACAAGTGCCTCTTAATGATGTTACAGTCTTACCGGGAGCTCAACAGTTGGAAAGTCAGGAAAAGCCTGAAGGAACATACATACAATTTTTTTTTGCATCTTTGAGTGAGGATCGTATTTTATGGACCACTTGAAGGGGCGGGGTTATATGCCTGAAGAGGGTGCTCTTGCATAACATAAAGGCCTGATGAGCCTATAGAACCACTAATGAACATTTTTCATCACAGACACACTCACGCACACACACACACACACACACACACACACACACCACATCATGTGACTCTCAGTATATAACCACTGATAGACCTTTTCATCAGACTCTCAACCTGACTATAAAACAAGATGCATTCATTAAATAATTAATCCATTCATTTTAAGAGCCTCAATGATTGGATTATCCTCTCCAGGTGATGCTGTTGCTGCTCAACTGCAACCCATTCAGACACTATGTAAAGATGACAGGAAAGAGAAAGGAGAGAAAATGGAAGGAGACAGGGAGGGAGGGAGTGTGCTGATCTCTCACTTAATCATCATCTTATCTGCTGTGGCTGAGGAGGTCATCACTAATACTGTACCACTGTCGCTCATACACACACTTTCACACACATACATACTGTAACTGCTGAATGAAAGAAGGTAGATCAGGGTAAATACGTCATTACCCCCCCAACCCAGTTTGATTGCTCTCATGGTTGGCATCTCTGTTTGTCTGCGTAGGTCCGGCAGTGTGATTACATACAGTTCCAACTACTCAGAGGAACTCTATGTATCTCAACACGTCTACAGAGAGACAGAGGAAGACTAGGTGTTAGAGAAAACAAATGTTAGAGAGGCTGTGTGTGTTCTATCACAGACTGTGTGTGTGTGTGTGTGTGTGTACATTTGTTGGAGAATGTGTACCACATGGTATCCTTTATGTCCCATGTGTCAAACTCAAGGCCCGCGGGCCTGATCAGGCCCTACAAGCCTTTTAATCTGGCCCGCCAGCTCCTCAGAATGTTGCAAAAAGTTCCATTGATTTGAATGAGCAACGGTGAAATTTCATTTGGCTCGCCTAATTTTCCCTCAGGATTAATAAAGTATCCATCTATCTCCTATTAATCTATCTATCAGAGCTCGCCTGCCGCGGCCGCTGGTACGTCGAACGCACCACAAATACTGCGAGTCGCACAATGCACTGTCCCCGCGTTGGTAGCATACGTCAATTTAGGCCCACAAGCGCGAGCGCTTGCCTCACTGTCCGGCCCTCAACTTTGATTTTTTTTTTTAAATTTCGGCCCTCTGTGTATTTGAGTTTCACACCCCTGCTTTATGTCTATCAGCAACTGGGACCCAATCTTCATCGCTGCACTGTTGCCCTTTTAAGAACGACAAGAAACAAGGAAGTGCTGCCTGGGAGTTGTAGTTCCTTAATGGATTAACACTGTGAAGAACTATGTTACAGGACGCCAGGATGAACTGAAGGGACTCTGAGTGGTAATAATATGACTCACATCACATTGGAGAACTCCCTCTGCCGGTAAAAGATTCCTCCGTAGAATAAAAAGAGGCGTCTCTCAGATTATATGTGAGATTATATACAATAAAAACCATTGGTTAATTTGTTCACATCAGACATAAAACTCACAAAGCTGTTTGTTTAACCTCCAAATCATCTAGTCACCTCTGCACACCATAATGGCAATTTCTCGTTCTTTTAAACATTTTGAAAATGCTTTTGCATATTTATGCAAATGTTTGTGTACAATCATCTGCAGTTTGGTTTTACAACCCTAAAACTTTAGGTGTCTTTTCACTCTGTTAGTTATGAAATTCATATGAGTCTTACCCCCCTAAACATCTATAGTGTCTATTCATAAGTCATGACATTCAAAGTAGTCTTACCCCCCTAAACATCTATGGTGTCTATTCATAAGTCATGACATGCATATGGGTCTTACCCCCCTAAACATCTAGGTGTCTATTCATAAATCATGACATGCATATAGGTTAAACACATTATCATTATGTGTCAACCATATGCTTTGTCAGTTTCAGTGTTATGATGTTTATGGAATGTTTGCTAAATTAGTTGTCATACAGACGTCATTTGTTTACATGTGATAGATGATTTTTTGAGAAACTAAGTAATTTAGTGAGTTAAATGTGCATACTTTATTTGATAATGTTAAGGATGATTTGAGAAAAATGTACCAGTGCAACAGAGCAAAACTATCAGTAATTCCGAATGAATCTCTGGAAAGGTTAATGCCTTTCGCAGGGTGTGGCGTGGCTCACTGGGAAAGGGTTTGCTCACCACAGAATGGGCCCAGAGTAACAGAGTGGAATGACAGTAAACAGAACAGACTTGGGCTCATCTCTCTCTGCACATCTCTCTCTCCCGCTTTCTCTCCCTTTTTCCCTCTCTGTCTTTCCTTCCCCGCTCTCTCTTTTTCTCCCACCCTCTCCCTCTCCTTCTCTCTCTGTCTTTGTCTCTGTCTCTACCTCTCCGTATCTCTGTCTTTCTCTCTGTCTCTACCTCTCCTTATCTCTCTGTCTTTCTCTCTGTCTCTACCTCTCATTATCTCTCTGTCTCTGTCCCTCTCTCTCTCTGTCAGGTCCCCACCAGACCAGATGTGGATGAAAATGAAGACAGGCAGATTTTGTGAGGACCACATGTGTGGTACGGAGTGAGACAGACACACTGGCAGACAGACGGTTAGATTGTGTTTCATAAGTGAGGAGTGTGACAGAGAGACTGGCAGACAGGCAGACAAAATTTGTCGCATAGGTAAGGAGTGAGACAGACAGACTAGCAGGCAGGCAGACAAATTGTCTACCATAAGGGAGAGAGAGTGAGGCAGAGAGACTGGCACGCAGGCAGAAAGATTGTGTATCATACAATCAGGGAGCGAGAGTGAGACAAACAGAGTTTAGTTGAGATGAGTTGAGTGAGATTTGAGTTGTTGTTCAGCACACTGACTCTGGACTCTCTGATCTGTCATGTGGACATGCGGGTTAAAGGTCAGATGATGTCATAACACTGTAGCATCAGAGTGACAGCCAGCCTGCTGATCACAACACAAACAGGAAGTGATACAATACTGCAAACTCCCTTTATAGGGTTGTGAAACACAGGAGGGTCCCTGTTCTACCAACTGCCAAACTCACACATTTTCATACCTATTCACTGGAACTCACACACAGTATGTTCACACACAGAGACATGCACAAGCACAGACACACACAAATGTAGACACCCCATATTCAGCGGGTAAAATATGTATTGAACACGTCACCATTTTTCTCAGTAAATATATTTCAAAAGGTGATATTGACATTACATTTTCACCCGATGTTGGTAACAACCCAAGTAATCCAAACATACAAAGAGACCAAAACAAATTAGTTGTGAAATGACACAGGGAAAAAGTATTGAACACGCTTACTGATATTTATATAATACTTTGTACAAAAGCCTTTGTAGGCAATTACAACTTTAAGACGCTTGCTGTATGGAGAAACTAGTCGTATGCATTGCAACCAATTGAGCGTTTCCTTGGCTGTTAATTGTCTTGATGAAATGTCCACCCCCGTTCCATCTTCAAAATCCTGGTAGATGGCAGCAGATGTTTATTAAGAATGTCTCTGTACATTTTTCCATTCATCCTTCCTTCAGTTGTGTGGCGTTTGCCAGTACCATATGCTGAAAAGCAGCCCCACACCATAATATTCCCACCTCGAAACTTCACTGCTGGGATGATATGCAATGCCATTTCTCCTCCAAACATGGTGTGCATTATGTCATTCAAAGAGTTTAATTTTGCCCTCATCTGACCAGACTATATTCTCCCAGTATTTCACGAGCTTCAACATGCTTTTTCTTCAGCAATGGAGTCTTGCGTGTTGGGTATTTTCTACCTGCGTGCTGGTTTAGAGAGGAGTCACAGGACGAAGCTTTTTTGTAGCAAGATGAGTTTACTTGGTAAATGATGACACAATACAACCATCAATGCAATGCAGGCAAGGATGATACATCAACATCGATAGCTGGAGAAGGCCTTCTGCCCAACACAAGAAATGTTCAAGCTCAGTTCTGTGATGTCCCCCCATCGATCATGAGATGGTTACATATCGTCTGGTCAGCTCTAGACATAGTAAAGACCAACACGTTCTCATTCCCAACTCGTCAAAATGTGAAGCTTGGTCAGTGGCCTAAAATTACGCTTGTGTGCGCGTCGAAAAATGACGCTAGAAGGTAAACGGACGTTGCATATTTATTTTCCTAATTCACTGTGTGCGCGTCGAAAAATGACGCTTGTGTGCGTGACGAAAAATTACGCTAGAAGGTAGCTACAGCGTCACTTATTGACGCTATAGGGCCACTGACCAAGCTTCACTTTTTGACAAGTTGGGAATGAGAACGTGTTAAGACACAAGATGTTTGTGCTTCTTTTTTCCTTTACAGTACTTCTGTATTTGATCTGCTTACCTGCACATTGAACATTGTCAAGAGTTTTCTCCAGTCTGCTTTCTTGTGTGTTTTCTCATCTACGTGCCATCTTTCCCCATTCTGACACTCAGACTGAGTTATGGCCTGCTGCAGGTCTGGCTTTACCTTTTTCCGTGTGAACCTAATTTGCTGTTTTGTGTATGCCACATTTAATTCGATACATTTTGATTTTACCTTACATGCGTGGTGAGTGTGCATACAGGCCATGGTGGTTGAGTGCATTACTTATTGTTTTCTTTGAAATTATTGTACCTGCTAATTCCAGGTCTTTCAGAAGCTCTCCACAAGTGGTCCTTGGCTCTTGGACAACTCTGATAATTATTTTCACTCCTCTTTCAGAAATCTTGCGAAGAGCACTTTACTCCAGGAGCAGCCCATAGGTTGAGTATGAAGTAAGAGCGGCATGACATTTCTCAATGGTTTCTGGCTAATTTGACCATGAGGAACAAAACTAGGCTGCTGACGTTTACAGTAACACAAGCGAACATTGAGATTTTGCCACGCCCTGTACTTGTTTTTTTGCCAGTTTATGGTAAAATTATGATCTTTCCACTTCCCAACACTTAACACTGGCATCAGTATGTTTTGCAAAAATAAGGTTGCAAAGGTGTTGAGAGCTCTTTAATTTGACCCATCATGAGATGTTTCTTGTGTGACATCTTGGTAATGATACACCTTTTTGTGGCCATCAATTGGGACTGAACCAGCTGATATTACTTTGCATTGACAAGGGGCCTGGATTGCTTTTAGTAATTGATAGATTTTAGCTGTTGTCTTGGCTTTCCATGCCTTTTTGCACCTACCTTTCTCCGTTCAATACCTTTTCCCTGTATCATTTCAAATCATCACTGTAATATATTATAGCAAACCAACAGTTAACGCAGCCCCAAGGCACATGCATCACAGGCAGTATAGTAGTGGGTTGGCTGGGGAGAGCCCCCTCCCTGTAGTGTGCTGGCCATGCCACACACACACACACACACACACACACACACACACACACACACACACACACACACACACACACACACACACACACACACACCATAGGCGGAGATCCGCAAATGAATAATTTTGAATAATATAGTAATTAGAGCACATGTGTCAAACTCAAGGCCCGTGGGACTGATTCGGCCCGCCAAGCGATTTCATCTGGCCTGCCGGCTCCTCAGAATGTTGCAAAAAATTCCATTGATTTGAAAGAGCCACGGTGTAATTTTATTTGGCCCGCCAAATAATATGTCTATCAAAGCTGGTCTGCCACGGCCACCGCTATGTTGCACGCACCACTAATACTGCAAGTCCCACAATGCACTGCCACCGTTTTGGTAGCCTACATCAATTTAGAAACGCAAGCGCGAGCCCTTGCCCCAATGTCTGCAGCCTCATCACCTGAAGTCAACGTTAAGCTTGCAGCCTGTCTCTCTCTCCCCCACAAATGTCCAAACAGGTGGACTTTGAAAACAGGGGGTTTCAAAAGACTTGGCTGTAGCCTACTGAAAGAATATATTAAAGACAGCACTATGAAACGAAACACCAAGACAAGTAGCCTACAAACATCTGGACATGAAACAGAAGCTCCAGAAGTTAGAGGAGGTGAAAAGAAGGCTGGTGTCACAACAGAAAGCCAAATCACAACGTGAGGCTGCTGTAATGGCAAGCTTTATTGTAGTAGCTGAGATGGCTATAGCGGAGAAAGCCAGACCCTTTACCGAGGGAGAGTTTGTCAAGAACTGCATGATCAAAGTTCGACATTGTGTGCTCTGATACATTTTTAAATATGAGCCTGAGCAGAAACACTGTTGCTGATTGTGTATGTGACCTTGCAACCAATCTTCAACAACAGCTGATGGGAAAGGGAAAGATTTCATCGCATACTCCCTTGCTGTGGATTAGACCAGCGACACATCTGATACTGCCCAGAGGCAATCTTCATCCGTGGAGTGGACTCAACTCTGTGCGTTATAGAGGAACTGGGATTTAAATCAATGCATGGCACAACTACGGAAAAGATCTCTTTGAAGAGGTATCCAAATGTGAAAATGAAATGGGTCTGCCTTGGGACAAACTTGTTGAACTGACCACAAATGGAGCGCCTGCAATATATAGAACAGAGAGGCATAAGAAACAACACGTAACACAAAGCGTTACAAAATATGACCGCCGAACTGTTCAGTAGGTTTTGGCACAGAATGAGTCATGGTTGTCAGTGTGTTTGTGTGTTTGTATGTTTTTATGTGCAGAGATACCTGCAATTACATCACCTCATGTTTTATTTTTCATTTTTAAGTAGGTGGCGCTGTACATAAAATGAGTGGTTATGGGATGAGTTGACATGGCCCCTTAAGACAAACATAGAAAAAACATGTGGCCCTCCTAAGCCCTACAGTTCTCAGGATATTCGAAGAAAACTGTGTCAGGCCACCTACAGGCCAGTTGGTGTACAGTCACATAAAAAAAGAATTATTGTATGGCCCCCCCATGGACTGAATTGCACGAAACTTGGCATGCATTCAGAGGGTCTCATAATGATCCACCACTTTCATTTTCATGCGCTTTCGAGAATATATGCATAAGTTATAAGTGACTGGAGTTGTGAAGAGTGCATAGTTTGAGGGTCTGCCACGCCCACACCCCTCAAACTTTGTAAAAGATTCTAATAACTTTTAATTCCCCATTGCTAAAGAGTAACCTGACCACGTTTGAAGGCATAACCATTAAATCTGTAGGAGGAGTTCAATCACATGGGAGGTGTGGAAATAAAGTGAAGTTTCCAACCACCAACCGCCGTCAAACAAAGCTTCCACTCAAAATGGGCGATTTCCTGTGGACGTGCCACCATGGCGTCTAGAGACTTTTTGGTGCGTCCAAGCATGATGAAGACGTGTACAGAATTCGTCAAGCTACGCCAAAATAACCCCAATGCGCAGGGTTTTTTGCAATGTTCTAGTGGGCGCTACAGAGCCAGTTTGCTCCATCCATGGACAAAAACTCTACCAGAGATGGACGGTTACAGGCTTGATGTCCCTGGCAAATTTGGTAATTTTTCAAGCCCTTTGACAAACAGCCGCGGAAAAAATTAAGAGACCACTTCAAAATTATCAGTTTCTCTGGTTTTACTATTTATTGGTATGTGTTAAAGTAAAATGTACATTTTTGTTTTATTCTATAACCTACTGGCAACATTCCTACCAAATTTCAAATAAAAATATTGTCATTTAGATAATTTATTTGCAGAAAAATGACAATTGGTCAAAATAGCAAAAAAGATGCAGTGTCTTCAGATCTCGAATAATGCAAAGAAAACAAGCTCATATTCATTTTTAAACTACACAATACTAATGCTTTAACTTAGGAAGAGTTCAGAAATCAATATTTGGTGGAATAACCTTGATTTAAAATCACAACTTTCATGTGTCTTGGCATGCTCTCCACCAGTCTTTCACATTGCCGTCGGGTGACTTTATGCTACTCCTGGCGCAAGAATTCAAGCAGCTCGGCTTCTTTTCATGGCTTGTGACCATCCATCTTCCTCTTGATCACATTTCAGAGTTTTTTTAATGGGATTCAGGTCTCGAAATTGGGCTGGCAATGACAGGGTCCTGATCTGGTGGTACTCCATCCACACCTTTACTGGCCTGGCTGTGTGGCATGGAGCATTACCCTGCTGGAAAAAACACTTCTCAGAGTTGGGGAACATTGTCAGAGCAAAAGGAAGCAAGTTTTTCTTCCGGGACAACGTTGTACCTTGCCTGGCTGAGGTTTGTAAAAGACCATAAGGATTGAACCAAAGCTGACTGGAGGTCCCTAAGTTCGTCTTCTCTGATGAGTCAAATTTCACAGTAGGTGCAAGACTCTGTGGCTTGTAGGCCTCTCCAGGTCTCAGTCTAACCATCAGACGATCATGTGTTGGGCAAAGCTGAAAATTGGACTCATCAGAGAAGACGAACAAGAAGACCCTCCAGTCCGCTTTTTTCAATCCTTATGGTCTTTTAAATCCATAGACTCCAGCCAGCTTGTAGAGCCCATAGTCCAAAACTAAGCAACATTTAGGTGTTATGCTGCATGCAACTGCAACAAACTGCCAGAAGATCTTAGATGTGCCTCAAATGTAGCAGTTTCTTCAATCCAGGTTAGAAATATGTTTCTTTTCACATGTCCATGAGTGAGCTCTAAAACCTGAACTCTATTCCTACTGCACTTTGTTTCTGGAAGAAGACCTCAAGTCATGTTTTTATTCTATTTGTATGGACTTTGTACTTTCTATTCATTTTGTATTCTATTTTCATTTATATTGTATTTTCAATCATCTTTCTTTTTTAATTTTTATCTAGTTTTGTTTTTCACTCGTAATCATTTTGTCTTTATTATAAATTATAGTAAAAGTATAAATTATACTTGCCTTGCATTTCTGAAAAGAATGAAAGAGTGAAATAGTGGAAGAGAGTTGACAGGGTGACAGGTCTGATAGGCTTACAAACTTTTACCAGTTCTCTTAATAATGTAACACTCAAGAGTCAAGGATAAACAAAACATCTTCGTCTCCATATTTGCTTGCTACCAATGATGGCTGAAACAGAGCAGAATTTTGCTAGTCTTTTTGCCCCCTTTTTATGCAGCCCTCCCATCTGCAGCCCTCTGACAACATTCTTATATACATGGCCTAAACTTCCAAAGACAAGAATTATTAACCTACAGTCATATCCCAGCTGGCGAATGAGTTCCATTAATGATTGATATTTCAGTAGCTTGGAATAATAGCAAGTGTCCATATACAAATCAAAACAGCAGCCTACTTCAATAATAGATACAAATTCACAGATTAATTTACAATTACAATCTGGGGTGTTTGGACTGTTTTTAAAGTACTCATTGTCATGTATATTATGATGAAATCAGTTCAATTTCACAGTGCTATGAAGGTAAAACCTGCCATCATGTCTTAGGTTTTGTAAGTCTTTTGCAACCAGATCTACCAAGCGGTCGTGCCTGGCCACATACTCTCCTTTGTAGAAAATACATCCATTGAGTATGTTTGCCACAGTTTCTTTTTCCTGATAGTTTGTATGCAGTATACAATGAGGGTTGTGCTTTGAGGGATACCATGTTGCTAAGTTGTATTTAGTTGGAAGGCATTGCAATCGTGCATTAATCATGAAAGTAAGTATTTCTTCTGGAATGGAGTTGTTTTTCAAGACAAAATGAGATACTGAGTGATCAGCATGTTGTAGAAGCGCTAATTTTCCTTGTAGTTTTAGGCTTGTCCAGTGCTGCTCGTTCTGTGTTTGTCTAACGTGAAGAAGCTTGGCTCTAATCTTCTTTGTTTGTAACTGGCTGGATGTGTTGTTTATCTTAAGGATCGCTAGAGTAGAAATCTGCGGATTTGAAATGATGTCCTCGCTGAGCGCTACTGCTGCTCCGTCTGTTCCCAGCCAGGACAGTTGTAGACCTGTGAGTTGGCAGAGGTCATTAAGATCCAGCCAATCGGAGCGCACCCCGAAACCGGCGGCATTGATGTCCAACTTGCCGTTTTGCTTTAGTTTGACTAGAAACTGGGGTTCGTTGAAGGAAGCGGCAGGTATTTTACGCCATGGAAAAAAGTAATATTTAATATTTATAATAATAAATAATATAGTAATATTTAATATATGTCAGCAGGGTGGCTATTTCTTGAATTGACTGACTTGTTCAGAATTACAGCATGAAAGCTCAGCACATGCCCTCTTCTGGTAAAGGGAGGAACTGACCAGTTAACATGCAGGCCATTCTGTGTGGGGGACAAACCTGGGTAGGTTAAATTAGAGTAGGTGGGAAACCTCCTAAAAGAAGAGCCCTACGGCTTTGTTTTTCTATAAGAATGAAGCCATAGGGCTCTTCTATTAGGAGGTTTTCCACTTACTCTGAGTTAACAAACCAAGATTTGACACTATACCACATACTTGGAATACCCCCCTCATCTATTAGCCTTTCATGATATTTGGTAACACTTACAGTGTTTCTCAGTCGCTTTGGTACATTTTTCGAATTATCCTTAATGTTTTCAAAACAATAACTGCATTTCTCACAACAATTCATACATCAGGGCACCATGTAATGGATTACCTGCAAAAGCCTGGAACTATACCACAAATTCTTTTATTCAATAAATGTATTCAGAATTTGGTTCCAAAATCTTTAGTTTATGTCACCAAATGGAGGTCAAGGAATGAAAAGTCCATTTGTCATTGTTTATTAGCAAGGCAATCAAAAAGGCGTAGTCATGTTTGGCAACGTAACAATGAACCCTGGAAGTGTTCCAAATTATCATTTCACTGTCTCTTTCTTTCACTAACAATGATTTATCATTATAACTTGTCTCAAGTTAACTGAATACTATGTTGTGTAAGTTGAATACTATCCAAGTAACTAATTTGAACAAGTGTCCAGGTGGTTGTATACTGTAAAAATGTAGTTGAAGGATGTAGAAAATAACCTGAAAGAAACTGTATCCTCATTTACAGCCTGCTAAGATACAATGGGACATTCTTCCTGGTAAAGTAATTTTACAGCATAGTCATGACACTGATGATCATTGATCATTGAATTCACCCTAGTTACCTCAGGGCTTCGGTGCTGCACATAAGTATATTTATTAGACAAACAACATCAACAATTGTAATTGGGCTCACCCCCAGCACAAGGCTGAAAGTGAAGAAATCCTTCTTATCACCTCGGGTCTGTAAATGCTCTTGTACATACTATATGCAGACTAAGTGGCACCTAATAATCTAAGTTACACACACACACACACACACACACACACACACACACACACACACACAGAAAAGTCATGTTCCTGCTTTCATAAGCACATGATTCATATAAGGTAATTAATAATACAAGGCACTTGATTATTATATTCTTAAGTCATTAACAGTGTTTTGAAATAGTCTCAATCAATCATAGATTTGTCACCTTCATCCAAAAAATAACCTCTGTATTGCAACGAAGAAAATAATATATGAAACTAACAGTAATCAAAAGAAAATATAAGGTCACCAAGCAATTCCTAGGTGTTGTCATGGACCCTTGACTACACACAGTAATTTGGAAGGTTCCCTACAAGTCCTCTCACACTCTCAGGGCTGAGATCACTGTAGATGATTCTCAGGTGGGTGTGATTGTGTGAGCTGTAACTGGAAGAGCATTGGTGGAAATATGACCGAACACCTGGTTTCTGACATAGTGGCACACACTGTTACTGTGTATTTGCCTCATGCCGACCCAGCACATCCACTCTGGCCCATGTCATGTTAGACACAGTTCCTGCATCTGGACATATTAAATCAAACCTTTCCATTAAAAGTCAACAAGCAAGGTTGTTTAAGACAAGTAGTCACTAAAGCTGATGAAATATATATATATTCTCAAACAATGATTTAACCATTTATCATGTCATGACTTGACACAATTAATAGATGCATGATTTGTGGGAGATTTGACCATTCACCAGAGATGCATAATACATTTTCATCAACATGACGTTGATAATGTAGGTAAATGCAGACAATAAGACAAATTAATTAAAGCATTGACAATTCGAAATTGCTGTCATCATGTGCACAAGTGACTTCCACCAAAGTACTGCCCCCCCGATATTTGGAAGTACATTTATAAGACAAATCTTTTATGTCGGTACAGTATCATTTATTAAACTGTACATTAATGAAATGATGCTTAATACAGTAAAATCCCTTTGTAGGTACCCTTCAAATAATGTGAAATTCACAAAAATTCTCAAGGTACCTTCCAAAAACAGAGGCCGTTCAGACCTCAAACCGACGGTAAATAATGCTAAATCTGCACAGCTCACATCCCTCTCCTCTGCTGCAGTCAGATCAATCCATGATAATGACCCATGATGCTCTGCTCCCGTTTGAGGAAGTGTCATGAGATATGCGCACACGGAGTAGCTCTCCTATTTTAACAGTTCTGCACTACCTGCATTTTATGTTTACACACACACTTGCCAGTTCAAACGGGGACCACAGACACACACACAAAAAACACACAACCAAACTTGTTCTGTAATGTTTTTATTGAGCATGACAACCTACCCAAAGTATGGGCCTAAACACAGTTATTACATGAACTTCTAGGACATCCATCCAACAGCACTCTGCTTGTGCGTGTGTGTGTGTGTGTGTTAACCTTACCACTCGTTAACCACCTTAATAGCCAGCCTCCCACCTGTGTGTGTGTATGTGGGCCTCTGTGTGTGTGTTTGTGTGTGTGTGTGTGTGCATGGGAAGTGTGTTCTTCTGATGTGTGTGTGTATGAGTGTGTGCTAGTGCGTGGATGTGTGTACTTTGAGGTGTGTGTGTGTGTGTGTGTGCGTTGCGTGTGTGTGTGCGTGCGTGTGCGTGCGTGCATCAGTCTCTCTCTAAGTCCCTGATGCTGCGTAGCGAGGTGGCACAGCTGTGTATGAGCTGGCAGAGTTGGACGCTGGCCTCCACCGAGGGTGACTGCTCCAGCTGGCACGATGCCCACTGTAGCTTCCCCAGCAGTGCCTGCTCCGCCTCACCCAGTGTCTGCTGCATGACCCCCATCACCGGGGCTGGGGCGGGGGGGCGCACGGGGGCCGCTGCCACCGCACCTGGAGACACGGAGGCTGGGTCCAGGGGTGCAGGGCTGGGCCGTGGAGCGGGGGTGTTACTCGGGGTGGGGGACCATCCAGAGGGAGCTCCGGCGGGGGCTCTCAGGCCGGCCGCAGCCCCCTCGCAGTGCTCCGGTCTTGGCACGGTGCGGATGGGGCGGGGGGCACCATTGGAGGGGCAGAGGGGAGCCTCAGCGTTGGCCTGCAGGGGGGGCTGGCTGGCCAGCTGTCGCTCCCGCACCTGAGAGAGTGCTGCCTGGGCATTCAGCGCTGTAGAAGACACACACAGACCTCAGAGAGCGCTGACAAACACACACACAAACACCTCAGAGAGAGAGTTCCAACAAACACACACACTCGAAAGAGACTACATACAAACTCAAACAAATACATTCACACACCTGAGAGGGCTGGGAAACACGCATGCACCCACACGTAACTGAGAGAGTGCTGCCTGGGCATGCAGCACTACAGAGGACACACACACACACACACACACACACACACACACACACGAGAGTGCAGAAAAAACACACATACTTAAGAGAGCAGCGCCTGTGTGTTCAGTGCTACGGGACAGACACACACACAGGTACACAGACAAACACACACACACCTGGGTCGTCTTTATCCACATCGGAGTCCAGTTCCTGGCAGGCCACACAGTAGAGGTTTTTCTGTCTGTCTTCCAGAAGAATCGTCTGCAGTAAGAATGAGACAGAACAGAGATTCATCTCTGTTAAGAGTGTGTGTGTGCGCACACACACACACACACACACACACACACACACACACACACACACACACACACACACACACACACACACACACACACACACACACACACACACACACACACACACACACACACACACACACACACACACACACACACACACACACACACACACACACAGCAGCAAAATGTCCTGGTCTCCAGTAGTGAAATGATGCATGTCTGATTGAAACAGAGCAGAATTCTGTTTTTACTGAAGTTGGCCTGGGTACATTCCGTATGGATAAGCATCATATGCAAGATCCTCTGCAGTAATGGTTTTTACTAATAAACTTGTTGACAAGTTTATCACTACCCACCCGGCACAGTAACGTGAATGAAGAATGAAGACTCACCGCGCAGTGCTGGCAGCAGTCGCCCAGCATTTTGTAGCCCTTTAGCAGGTAGCTCCCCATCAGTTTGCTGATCTTGTCCTGCCGCTCGCGTTGGGCCTCCAGCACCTTCATCTCGGCCTCACTCGGCGGCTCCCACTCGAAATCGTCATCTGTCAGTCAGAACAGCACAGTAAAACGTTAACGTTAGATTGGCGTAGTTTAGAGCAGAGATTTGGCTACTTAGGCGAACATGTAACTAACATTTCACTAATTTCATATAACAATTAGGAACAGATGTGGCTTAAGTTTTAGCTTTTTCAGTAGGCCTACCTTTGATAAAGTCTAAATTCGCCCTACTCATAGTTAGGTATGGACGGTGAAACAACTACGTTAGCTAGCTAAGTTAACTGACGTATGTCTTCATCAACTCAAACGCTACGCAACAATCCTATAAATAGTTTGCCCTTCCACGACTGAACGGACATTAAGCGAAATCAACTGCAGTACGGTGCATGTTCAGCGCTGCCACAACGCATGAATAACAATCTGACAGAACTTTGAAAACAACGGTGGCTAACCGTCCTACCTCCGTTCAGTGCCATGCTGATCCAATCCAGTCTCTGCTAGCTTCTAGCAGCGCCAGAGCAGACCACTCACGCTTCCTGCAATTTCTTTTGTGGTGGTATTCAGGCACACATTAATTCACCACGGATTCTTGGCGCCATCTTTTGGTCGGGAGTATTCGTACTGTGCGGCTGGAGAAGACACAAATGGATGTCGCTTGTAATTTTTTAATTATCCCTAATTAACTAATCCCTTAATAATTCTTAAATTAAATTTATAAATGCACATATATATTGTCTCTCAAAAAACAAACTTGGTGTGGTGGAAGGAAGCAGTAAACTCCTGGTCGGGTTAAAGAAATGCCTATCACAAATAAAATAAAGTTCATGGGGTTTTAGGTGTCGGTGGGATTCCCTCGGTTGTGGGCCGCAGCCAAGTCATCTTCTGCTCTTCCCCAACCTGTGTTCACACGAGGTTAGTGACGGCCAGTGATAGACAGAATGTTTATACTACGGTCAGACACACAAACACATAGAGAGAGAGAGAGAAAGGGGGAGAGAGAGAAGCACATAAACTCCACACACACACACACACACACACGGACCATTCCTTACACGCTCACTCTCTCCCTGGTACAACAGCTAACAATGGAACAATACTCCTCTGTTCCTCCGCGCGCTCCGGTCCTGCTGGCATATCCGTGCCTGTGCCGTGTGCGCAAACAACTCAAGGCTGCAGCGCAGACATGATGGACCCCCGGAGGCCCGCCGCCACTCCGTACTCCGCTCGGCGCTGGGCAAAGGTAAAGGTAAGAAACATTTTCACCACGTCAGCCGCACCGCAAGAGAGGTGAACCTATGTGAAGGTGAATGTGTGGAGCGTTGAATAGTGGCGTATGTGAATATCGTACGCAGTAGTGCCCAAATGTATTCAAATGAAATATAGTCTACATGAAGTTTAGTGGGAGTTTTTAAAACTGCTCATCAAACTTGTGATAAACGATATGACGAGTATGATGGCTCATTGATAATGTATGATGTAATTGCTAGGGTACAATAAATGCAGTCGAAAATTACATGGGATAGGCTACTTATTATTATTACTACTAGCCTATTACTGTTCATTATTTTAATTATTATTATTATGAGTATTAATAGTTGTAGCCTAGTATTGTTGTTTTTGTTAATATAGCCTACTATTACAATTGATATTGATGGTGGGTGGAGGTAGTTGTAGTAGGTTAGTAAGCTAAGTTATCAAAAAGGTGATATTTAACGTGTTGTGTTTAGCTTATTATTGATACGCCAAGGCTTTTATTCAGCTTAGAAGGTCTATAGATTGAAGTTGAATTGGAGACAAGTGGAGACATCCTGTGTTTGAATATAGGCTACCACTACAAGCGCAGCCTGTCTACGATTCCTGAGGGATTCGCACACTCACACAGCAGTTTTTTGCACTGGACCTGCTTTGTCTGGATAGGTGTGTATGGGAGAGCCAGGGATGGTTTAATAACATGTCACCATAGGACAGTCACGAACTGGGCCCTTGCGCTCTGTGTGATGGCGGAATGACCGATCACATACGCCTATAGGCCCATGTTTGATCTGTCCGATCTGTTTTCTTCACACTCTCTACACACAGCTTCGAACCGCGCGCTTGTACTGAGATCCCAGCAGTACTTCCGGTGATTGAGGACAGCAGGCGCGCGCTGTGAGTGGACAAAAGCGTTCCTTTTCCGGCTGCACCTGCTCGCCATCAGGAAGTGTGTCGCGTTAAATCCCGAAGTAATAATCCTGTTTACCCGGGGCCAGAGGACGCTACGGTGGGGTCGGTGTGTCCGGGCGGACTGGTCGTATGTTCGATCTAGTCTCCTTACGGCATCACAGCTGCCTCGCGCTTTATGCAGGGTAAACGCGCGCGTCTGCTCCGTGCGAGGCGGGGTCTTGTTTTCCTGTGCGGTCGCGCTCTGCTTTTCATCTAAGCCTCGCCTGACATGGGATGCTGCGGCAGCACGGAGGTAAGCCTCGCGATGGATGTCCTCCCCCGTCGCAAGCTTGGCGTGCGGTAATGTGAAATGGGGGGTATATGTTAGCTATTGACCACACGGCCTCATTATGCACGATGTTAATTCAGACTCAGTTTCGCGGCTCAGATAAATATCAGATTAGCACAGCACTGCATAGCGCCTAATCCTATTAATACGGCCCAAGCACTCTCCCGGTAACTTGTCATCTGGTCATCAACATCGTTTGCGATGTTGTTCACGCAGCAGGGCTGAATGGCTGTCTGTGAGTGCTGTCCGTTCCGCGCGGGTGCACATCACCATACACCGTCAAGAAATGGGCTCATTCTTCGCCACACCGGTGCAACCACACCTCAGTAAGCCCGGTAGGAGTTGGAGCTAAGGTCATAAGTTTGGGCGCGCGGTTTATTAGCGGTCCTCATTTCTGCTTACTGGTCATCTTAGGGCAGCCTCGGGCCACTGGAGGGACAGAGATGGTGTTGTCACCGGCGGAAGAGAAGCTCAACAATGTTCTCCGAGGCCTCTTTTCTTCTTAATGGAAAATTGAATGGAAATTAACCCTAAAATACTCGTTTGACAAATTGCAGTATGTAACGAATACCATGAACGTCATTACGCAAGACTGAGAGAGAGATTCATGTGATTGACAGCTGTCAAACTCTCATTCATCGTGGTTTCTTTCCTCAGCGGACCAAGAGAGAATGGAGGCCGCTGGAGGACCGGAGCTGTACCGACCTGCCGTGGTTTCTTCTCTTTTTGCTCTTCTGCGTGGGGATGGTGAGTAGGCTAGAGTCTGCATCTCTCCTTAATGTGAGCTCTGTAGTATAAAGTAGGAGAGCTCTTTTTCCATTTACTGTAGGAACTCTGAGGGCCTGTTGGAACACACAAACATAAATGATTCATTTGATTGATTTTGAGTGTGTAGGTGTATGAGAGGGACTGTATGTGCGATAGAGACGGAAAATGTAAATTCTGCTTGTGTGTGTGTGTGTGTGTGTGTGTGTGTGTGTGTGTGTGTGTGTGTGTGTGCATGCATATGAGGTGAGTATGTTGGTGTATGCCTGGACGTACAGTTCACAGGTGATTGTATGTATGTGTGGGTATGTAGGATGAGAGAGAAAGTGTGTGTGTGTGTGTGTGTGTGTGTGTGTGTGTGTGTTATAAGTCCTGTTGTTAGTAGCATGCCTGGCTGCAGTACATGAGCAACTCTCTCTGCAGGTCCACTGTTCCTAATGTAGGGCAGCAGCTTCAGTCTCTGCACACTTAACATGGTGACCTGCGCTAGGATCAGGACTAATAGCATAACCAGTCACACATGATAGAACTCACAGACACACACACACACACCATGCACAAACACACTCACACACCATGCACAAACACACTCAGACTCTGGTCCTCCTATAACGGTGAGTTAAGGTGGTTTTCTGCGTGCTGATTGGTTGTTGTGTGCGCTGCAGGGTGGCATTTGTGGCTTCACCGTTGTGACGGGCGGTGCGGCTCGGCTGGTTTTGGGTTACGACAGCTATGGCAACACGTGCGGCCAGCGCAACGAGCAGCTGCAGGGGGTCCGTCTCAGTGGCCTGGACCACACCGACCGCAGGTCAGCCTCTCTCTCTCTTTATGTCGCTCTCTCTGTCACTCTCTCTTTTTCTATGTCTCAGTCTCTCTTTCTCTCTTTTTCTCTGTCTCTGTCTCTCTTTTTTTCTCTGTCACTCTCTCTTTCCCTCTCTGTCTCTCTCTCTCTGCCACTCTCTTTCCACACTCTGCTCAGTGGCCTGGACCACACTATCTCTCTCTCTTTTTCCCTCTCCCTCTCTCGCCTTTCCTCTTCACACTCATATCTCTATTGCGTCACCATTTATCTCTCTTGCTGTCATTGTGTCTCTTTTTGTTCTGTCTCTTCCTCTTTCTCTCTCCCTCTCTTCCCCTCTCTCTCTGTCTGTCTGTATGTCTGTCTGTCTGTCTGTATGTCTGTCTGTCTCCCTCTTTCTCTCTCTTTCCCTCTTTCTCTCTCCCTCTCTTCCCCTCTCTCTTTGTCTGTCCGTCTCTCTATCTCCATCTTTCTCTCTCTATCCCTCTCTGACTCTCTCTCTCTCTCTTTCTCCCTCTGTCTCTCTCTCTCTCTCTCTTTCTCTCTCTCTCTCTCTCTTGGACTGTTTTTCTCTCCTGCTCACTCCACTGTTTCTCCCACAATCCTTGGCTCTTCAGTTGTGTGAGTGCTCCTTGTGTGTCCATCTGTGTTGCCATGGTAAGTCTGGGAATGCTGCTTGATTATGATGATAGCATCAGTTGGAATGCAAGATGGCTGTGTGTATGTGTGTGTGTGTGTGTGTGTGTGTGTGTGTGTGTGTGTGTGCTGGTTGATGATGACGATAGCATCAGTCGGAATGCTAGATGGTGACAGGCAGTGCTGCAGAAAACACAAGGGCCACTACAGAGTGTGTGAGTGTCTGTGTGTGTGTGTGTGTGTGTGTGTTTAGAGAGGATTTGTGTGAAGATTGTGTGTATATATTTCAGTTGTGTGATTCAGGTTTGTGTGCTTTAGGTGAATGTGTGTTTGAATGATTTCAAGTGAGTCTAGGTGAGGTAGAGAAGTAAAAGCTTTTAAGACAAACCCCCCTTAAGCTACCCACCACTCAGTGGCTTATTTCCCCACACACACTTTAAGGTCAAAGGTCAGAGACGGGACCAGCTTCCATCCTCTACTGTAAAGTCAGAGAGGCTCTGAGGCCCGTTTGTGTCAAGTGTGAAGATGGCGAGTCTATGGGACAGGCTGCAGTCTGGGTCAGCACTGGGTCTCCACCTGAACTCTCAGCAGAGCTCAACAGAGCGGACGACACCCACCCAAACATCAAACTGAAAACCGTACAGCTTTAAAGGAGAGACCATGTAATGTTATGGAAATTCCTTAAATAGATAATTGAGGTTGTTGACACAGGAACAGGCCCAGCCTATAGCGCTCATATGAACAACAGTGGAATATTAAGCTTTCGACACACACACACACACACACACACACACACACACACACACACACACACACACACACACCCTCTATCTCTCTCTCACACACACAGACCCACAAGCATTCTCCAACACACACAGACAAATAACATATAACGCAGACATAACATATAACATGCAGACATATAACCCTATACACACACACAAATAATCATGTTTTTATAGATACACACATACCATACACGCATGCACGCGCACGCACACGCACAAACACACACTGCACTGGCCTTAGTCAGTGGAACAGGTGTCTCTCTCTGATCTGCTAGGTGTATCTAACAGCAACTGGGATAACATGTAATTTAAACCTCAACTGGTGTCCAAATCCAGCCTCTCTTTCTCTCTAACTCACACACACACAGTCGTGCACACACACACACACACACACACACACACACACACACACATGGGCCCCATGCTGTGAGGCCTAAGCAGTGCCAAGGCTCTCTGCCCCACCCCCTTCACCATGACGATCAGTTAGAATCAGACGACTATTTGTGTGAGCAGGCCAAAGCAAAAGAAACTGTCACAGTTAGCTTAGTGCCACGTGTTTCCTTAAACTAGCCAATCAGGGCCGATGTTTCCCCAAACTAGCCAATCGGGGGATGCTTCCCTAAACCAGCACAGGGTTAAGGTTAGGATCGTGGGTTGTGTTTCTTTAAGGTCCACATACTGCTTCGTGGGTGTAGGGTGTTAGTATGGGGAGTACGCAGAATTAGGGCAATAGGATGATTGTTTGGCGAGTAGAGTGTTAGTTTGGTGAGGGGGTGTTAGCGTGGTGAATAGGGTGGTCTTCTTGTTGTGGTGAGTATGGTGTTGTGGTAGTTGCCTTCATCATTGGTTAAGGAATGCAACCAAGAGCAGCTTGTTTCTC
>NC_137927.1:7126399-7128899 GCF_963457725.1 Sprattus sprattus | reverse complement strand
TATGTATTTTTCACTTTTCTAAACTTTATACTTTTTAAAATATTAAAGAAAAACGAATATAAATTTCTCCCATTGACTTACATTGGGCCATTATGACATCATAATAGGGTCTTTAAACTGGCTTGCACCTGTGCTTCACTGACAGCTGCGCCAAATCAAAGGAGCCTCTTCTCTCTGTCCCTCTCAATTTAACTGTAACTAGGAACATTAAAACACCTTCCATTCTCTACTTTTTTTTCACTCCATCTTTCTCTCTATCCCTCTCAGTCTACTTTCTCTCACACTCAATCTCTCTTCTTCACTCCATTTTTATCTCCTTTTTTCAATATTTTCACTCTCTCTTTATCTCTTTATCCAGGGCCACTCTTGTTCACTCTTCTTTCCTTCTTCCGCTCTTTTTGCCTTTCTGCTTTCCTTCTTTCACTCTTCTTTCCTTCTTCCACTCTTCTTCCCTTCACTCTTCTTTCCTTTCTTCTCTCTTCTTTCCTTTCTTTTTTCCTTCTTCCACTCTTCTTTCCTTTCTTCTTTCTTTTCTTCCTTAACTTTTGCATTTCATGCACTGGTATTTCCTTCAGGAAATGCATTTTCTAGTTATTCTTTTTACCGACTTCTCTAAACCTAAACAAAAAAATGTGTTAAATATGAGGGAAGAGATGATATGATGAGAGGAAGACATGGTTTGTAAACTATATTTCATTATATATCGTTATTTTGTAATTAGGGCCGGGACTCGATTAAAACAATTAATGTAATTAATTAGAGTTATTGTAATGAATTAATCGAAATGAATCGCATTTTAATCGCAAATAAATATTTGACCTGAGAACAGTGAGAAGTAGTTTTTTTCACATGGATTTTTAGTATACCATTGAATAATGACTGAATACATAAGCTTAAGCAACAAAAATATTGTTTATTTTTGTTCAAGTCCAACAGACCAGTGCAATTTTTGCCATTAAGTGTAGAAATACCATATTTAGAAATGTAGTACATTTCAGAAATTCAGGTAGCCTATAGATAGGTAGACCTTCTGTAAACTATAATACTTTGGGTTTTTTAAGTAAAACACAATAATTTCAAGTACATTCAGAACATTGGAAACCCTGACTGTTAGAAAACATCTGATCTCTGGTGGAGTGTGGGTTGTGTGTGGGTTGTACCCGGAGTCAGGCTTAACGTCCACCCTAGCTGCTATATGTTTTGCATTGAGGTGATACTCGATGTGCTGCGCTGATATGCAAATTCCTTGTTGCATAGCTTGCACTGAACCATGTTCTTATAGACGCCTCCATCCGTTCGTTTTTTGTAACAAAATGTCCCATCCACTGGGCCGACCAACGCGGTCTCATCAGCTTCTTTGTTCATGTTCACTGTGCCACTGTGGGTTGTTGTTCAACTTGTTTGAACCGAATTTATGCGCGTTAGTTGGTGCGCCAGTATAATCGGTCCGTCTAAAACTCCTCCAGTGAGAAACGTTCCTCGGTGCAAAAATAGATACGATTAAAATGCGTACTTTTTTTAACACGTACTTTTTTGTGTAATTAATTAATCTTAATTAACGCGTTAAAGTCCCGGCCCTATTTGTAATATAACTATATTTTATTATACAACTTTATTTAACTGGTATATTTGAGCTGTTTTGCAAGCACTGGAAGTGCATATGTAGGTGTACATAATGGAGATGAGTATTTGTGTGTCTGTTGGCCTGGCACGAGATCTGTGTTTATAATGTACCTGAAGATTTTATGTGTGAGGATTTAGTGTGTGTGAGTATTTAGTGTGTATAAGTATTTAGTGTGTGTTGTCCTAACAGGTGATTCTGCTACTGCTGATGCTGTTCATGAGGAAGCGCGTCGCCCTGACCATCGCTCTGTTCCGCGTCGCTGGTAAAGTCTTTGTCCATCTGCCACTCCTCGTGCTGCAGCCCTTCCTCACCTTCATTGTCCTCCTGCTCTTCTGGACGTACTGGCTCCTCGTGCTCCTCTTCCTCGGGACCAGTGGTGAGAACACACACACGCCCATACACACAGATTACAAACATACACACACACAGACACACACCCATAAACAGATTACAAACACATATCACACACACACACACACACACACACACACACACACACACACCCATACACACAGATTACAAACACATATCACACACACACAAACCCACCTACGCCACACAGAAGCTTCACACAGACAAGCCACACCGACGAAGACATACAAACACATACACACACACTACCAGATATGCCACAGCAGGGCTAATACACACAGATTACAAACACATATCACACACACACACAAACTCACCTGCGTCACACAGGCATGCCACGCCAAACATAGTACAATTACATAAACCTTTTTGAATTCAAAGTTGTGTGTGTGTCTGTGTATACATGTACGTGTGTCTCTTTTGTATGGAGTATATTCGACGCGATTAACAAATGTGTTTTGTGATTCACAAATAAATTTCACACTTCACAAACAAATATCACGC
>NC_137927.1:7081399-7121399 GCF_963457725.1 Sprattus sprattus | reverse complement strand
GTGGATTGGGGTGATACTTTCTGAAGGGAGGGAAGAAAGAAATGGACAGAGAGACAGGAGAAGAGAGAGCGAGGAAACAGCAGGAGACAAGAGAAGATTCTTGCCTTGCTAAGACTAGGGAGGGTCTTTGGCCGAGATCAGGTGAGTTTGTGTAGACTAGTGGCTATCAGACACACACACACTCTCAGACCCACACACACTCTCAGTCCCACACACACACATACACAAGCACACGATTATGCTCCTGTGCAGACACCTGTATACACACAGGCATTCATGCACACACAAACATTCACATAGTCAGACACACACTCCCCAACAGACACATACTCACACACGCTCATCCAGACACATACTCACCCACACACACACACACACAACTACTGATGCTGTGGGTGGTAGTAGAAATAGCTGCACAGTAGTGTAGGAGTAAAGGTGCCTTGTAGTGTGTAGAGAGAGACTAAGTGTGCTTTTGTCTTTTGAAAATGACATTCTAGTGGTGGTCCCTGTCCCTGTCCGCTTAACCCAACCCAAAGCATTGCACACTCACCAAGATGGCCGCGTAGAAGACAGAAGCACCTATAAGGACTTATAGGTCTGTGTGTTTGTGTGTGTGTGTGGGTGTGTGTTCTGATGTCACGTCTGTATTTGTCTTGCAGGCACCTGGGCCCTCCTCAGCTTGACCGCTGTCTCCTGAAGACCTTTTTAAAGACATTCCAAATGATTATTTTTACGTGTAACATGTTTACTATGGTTTCACTCCAGGGAAAACGATATTTTAATAAGAGACTGGAAACAAACAAAAACAAAACAAATAACAGCATAATGAAGCACTTTATACTGGAGCGCTGCACATCCCCTTCAACGATGCAGTTTCGTAGTGATGTCCTTTTTATAAGACTAAACCAGTCTGGCGCCACCTAGTGGAGATCTGCAGTACTGACCAGTAAAATCACTCCTACACCGGGTTGGAGGTTTTCACCACAGCTCTGTTTCTGTGGCGATGTGTGTTTGGCGTCGCCGCCCCTGCCGGGGGGTGGGATGTATGCGCTGGGCAGCAGAGAACCACTTGCGTCTCCCCGCTCGTTTGTTGTCTAACACTCGTTTTCTAATGCAACGTCTATCCAATCACGGTAAGGAAGCGCCTCACCAAGGTGAGAAGAGGAAGGTTTCGCTCCTGAACTCACTGGCACTCAACTTTACCTGTTTTATTTCTTTATGTTGGTTTGTTTGTATCGTGGGTTTGTGTGGAGGGTCAAAGGTCAGACTGTTACCAAGGCAACTAGTTGGAGGAGAACAGGGCATAGAACATCATCCCACAGATCCCTCACGAACCCTGGCGGAAGAAGCCTACTAAGGAACTGGAGCACTGTTCTATTCCACGGAACAACCCCATCGACTGGAGGTGTGTCAGCGGAGCACAGACTCCTCCCATTGGCCAGCGCCCTAATCAATCAAATAGTGGGGCAGGACTGTTGTCTGGGAAACATTTTTTAGGTGTGACTCTCGTGGACTCACTGGTCGTAAAGAATGCTAAAGCTAACGCTAACACTGAAAATACATGGAAGTCTTCCTACTTACACATACGCACCCATAGAGGTTTCACACACACACACACAAACACAAACACAGACTCACACACACACACACCTATAGAGGTTTCACACACACACACACTCTTACACTCCCATAAAAAGAGATTGCATACTCACACACACACACACACACACCTGTGCTCACTCTCCTATAAAGAACGTTTGTATTGTGCAGTAGGGGTGGGTGGGGCATGAACACACACTCATACACAGTCCCATATCGAATGTGTTCACACACACACATTTTATCCTATCCTAAACATGCGCACACACACACTGCCTTATCCAGTTAATCATGATCTGCCTTCAGCTTTATGCTATTGGTAAGTGACAGAGACCCTCCTCTGCGTTTTGCCGAATGGGAGCAGAGTGAAGAATGCCTTAAGCTGAAGCCCCTCCCCTTTTTGCAGTTGATTGTGGGAACACAGGGGAGGGGCTAGTTAGTCGCTGGTCCACAGGGGAGGGGCTAGTTAGTCGCTGGTCCACAGGGGAGGGGCTAGTTAGCTGCTGGTCCACAGGGGAGGGGCTAGTTAGTCACCGGTCCACAGGGGAGGGGCTAGTTAGCTGCTGGTCCACAGGGGAGGGGCTAGTTAGTCACCGGTCCACAGGGGAGGGGCTAGTTAGCTGCTGGTCCACAGGGGAGGGGCTAGTTAGCTGCTGGTCCACAGGGGAGGGGCTAGTTAGTCACCGGTCCACAGGGGAGGGGCTAGTTAGTCGCTGGTCCACAGGGGAGGGGCTAGTTAGTCGCTGGTCCACAGGGGAGGGGCTAGTTAGCTGCTGGTCCACAGGGGAGGGGCTAGTTAGTCACCGGTCCACAGGGGAGGGGCTAGTTAGCTGCTGGTCCACAGGGGAGGGGCTAGTTAGTCACCGGTCCACAGGGGAGGGGCTAGTTAGCTGCTGGTCCACAGGGGAGGGGCTAGTTAGCTGCTGGTCCACAGGGGAGGGGCTAGTTAGTCACCGGTCCACAGGGGAGGGGCTAGTTAGTCACCGGTCCACAGGGGAGGGGCTAGTTAGTCGCTGGTCCACAGGGGAGGGGCTAGTTAGCTGCTGGTCCACAGGGGAGGGACTAGTTAGCTGCTGGTCCACAGGGGAGGGGCTAGTTAGCTGCTGGTCCACAGGGGAGGGGCTAGTTAGCTGCTGGTCCACAGGGGAGGGGCTAGTTAGCTGCTGGTCCACAGGGGAGGGGCTAGTTAGTCACCGGTCCACAGGGGAGGGACTACTGAGGGATGGTAATAGTCTGAAAGACCATAGTGGAGTGTGATATGCGACCTATGAAAAATAAACAAATTGCTCCTGTGGATATGAAGTAAGACACTGATACTTAAAGTGAGCTTCCACTCTGCCATACCGGTCACACACACACACACACATTAACTGTGTGTTGGGGAAGCATGCAGTGTGCATAGTGCACACACACACAAACACAGATATTTAGTGTAAAGCATGGCTCCACAAGCTAATAGCCGTTTCTACAGACAGACTGGTGTGGGGAAAAAGTCTTCTAATCAGTGATTCTAGTTTAAGGTCTTCTAATCTAAATTCTAGTGTTTGAAAGTTTGTTTTAGAGGAAGAGTTTCTGACTGTCAGCTCACCAGAACTGTTTTAGAGGGAGAGTTCCTGACTGTCAGCTCACCAGAACTGTTTTAGAGGGAGAGTTCCTGACTGTCAGCTCACCAGAACTGTTTTAGAGGGAGAGTTCCTGACTGTCAGCTCACCAGAACTGTTTTAGAGGGAGAGTTCCTGACTGTCAGCTCACCAGAACCGTTTTAGAGGGAGAGTTCCTGACTGTCAGCTCACAAGAACTGTTTTAGAGGGAAAGTTCCTGACTGTCAGCTCACAAGAACTGTTTTAGAGGGAGAGTTCCTATGTCTAGGCTCAACAAAACTGTTTTAGAGGGAGTTTCTTGTCTGTGGGCTCAGCAGAACTGTTTTAGAGGGAGAGTTATTATGTCTAGGCTCACCAGAACTGTTGTAGTGGGAGAGTTTCTTGTTTGTGGGCTCAGCAGAAGGATCAGGCAGCAGTATAAAGTTTTGTACAAATCACACACATACACACTCGGTAGTGTGGTGTAGCATGGAGCAAGAAACACCGTAGGGTCCTCTCTGATCTAAATATACATACACGCATTTTACTCTGTGTGATGTACTATATAAAACACATTTTATACTTCAGACATGACCTTAGAGAGAATAGACAACACAGAGCACATGCATCAACATAAACACACATCATATGCACACACACCATAATTATATAAACATACATGTTGGTGTGTGGCTGAACGCTTAGTGTGTGTGTATTGGAGGTAGGTATTCCCTATATATATAACACACACACACACATACACTCTTTTGTAAATGTACATGCCTTGGTGCATAGTGTGTGTGTGTGTGTTGAACTCTGAGTGTGTATGGGGAGGTGGGTGTCTCACGTCTGTATTGTTTTGCCAAACTGATGTAGACAGATGAGGGGCATCACACCTCCATTATGGTGATGTCACGTCCGGTTCCCTCTCCTCCACCTACACTGTTGATCTGATCTGGGAAAGAGGGGTAGAACATTGGAAAGGGTGATGAAACAGAGGAGAGGAACAAGTGTGTCACCAGCACATGTACAATATTCCTCTCTGTGAGGTGTGTGTGTGTGTGTGTTCACAGGGGATGTGGTGTGTTAGTGTGGAGGGGGGAGGGTCCTGACTTGTGTGTGTGTGTGTGTGTCCTGATAGGTGTGTGTACATGGCGGAGCAGGGGGCTCATTAACGGTGTGTGACGGTGAACTAATGTAGTTTTCTTTCTTTCTTTTTTTATATTTATTTCATATGTATTTGTTTTTTAAGTAATAAAGGAATAAAACTCTAAATGTTGTTTTTACACCACTACTGAAGTAATGAATATGTTCACCCTTAATCTGATGTGTGATACTTTTGGAAGTCCTGCTGTAAACTGTTGGTATTGTCCAAGCTTTACTAATGTATGAGTACTCAAACAGAGCAGCCTGAGATGCTTAGAATGGGTTATAAATGTCAGGGATTGAACCCAGGCTTCTGGATTGCTAACCCAGTGTTGAGCACATGTAGCAATGTAGGACCAAAGTACAGACATATAGTGTCAATATCTTAAATCTTTTATTTAGCAAAATCAATAGTTATTACAAAGCTCGGAAGATCCAGACAAAAACAAACAAATGTATCTCAGGAAAAAAACGGGGCAGATAGCTTTGGGAAAACCTGAGACAAAACTATTTAAGAAACGGCCCAATCAGCGAGTTCAATCCAAGAGGCAGCAAACAAACAAAAAGAGAAAACCCAGAATATGTCCACAACAGGCAAGACCAAAAAGTAACAACAGCATGCTATATGCTATATGGGACAAGTCCATAGAACACAAAGACTCAGTGATGCCCAGAAAAACAGGTATAAATACTCAAGTATTGCAGTATTCCCATATGACAATGCACACCTGCTGAAGAGCATGTGGTGAGTCAGTCACCGTGGGCTGGTGATGATGACTGTGTTTGATATGATGGACCATTCAGTACCAACCCTACAGCCTAGGTAGGTTAGGGCATCATATGTGAGCCGACCTGTCAAACTGGGGGTTTTGGAGAGTGGTCATAGTCCCACCTGGACCTGTGAGGCTGTCCCATGCATACAGACAGGGAGCCAGAACACACTCGTAGGTCAAGAGGAGGCACAGATGAAGAAGGTAAAAGTAGAAAGTGAAAGTACGTGATTCCAGTTTGAATGTCATGTGAGAAACAGGATAATTGACGTAAATAATCAGTAATTATTGATAACCACTCAGTTGTGTTCTTGATGTCCTTCTGAGGCTTTGGACAAAACATACTTTCATCTATAGGCCTACTCCAAATTGGTGCCACCATGCCCAACGGTGGCCACTGTGATGAATTTAGCTAAGATAAATAAGCAAGAAGACCTCAGTGAGAGAAGACCCCAGTGTGTCAACTGGTCAGCTCACAGGATGTGGCCATTTGACCGTATATGGGATGAAACTACTGACTTCCATCAGCATCAAGAGCTGTGATAGTCATGATGGACCACTCTGGTGGCAAAGTGACATAATAAGAAAGAAACACTAAATCATTTACTCTTGTGTTCTCATGTAATTGCATTTCTATATGTGTATGTATGTGTGTTAAATGCACAGATTACGCCATTCCAAAGGTGTTCTATCCTATGGATATGTGTCACAAAAGCAAAAGCCTCCTGTGAAAGAAGCTTGAGAAGTGAAAGCACACCCACGCACACACAGACGGACGCACACACACACACACACACACACCAACACACACACACACACACACACATGCCCACACACCAGGGCACCAGAGTCAGGGCATTGCTCCTTCTCCCCCCCCCCCCCCCCATCTCTGATGTACTGAGCATTCTCTTGTGCTCATCTTATTGGTTTGTGTGAAGTTTTTTGTGCTCATAAACATCTACGAGTGTGTGTATGTGTTTGTATGTGAGTTAGGGTGTGTCTGTCTTTATGTGTGAGTGTAAAGGTTCCTCTTTTTCTCATCTACCAACGGCTGTCTAGTGTTTGGCTCCACACATTTCTTCATAATTCAGGTTATGAAGTAGATTCTGTCACACACACAGTCTGATCATCTCAGGAGCTCGGCAGGTTGAGGGTGTGAGGGAGTGTGTGTTCACCTGGACCTGGACGAGTGTGAGGGACTGTACCCACATCAAAACGCTGTTTAACAGACCAGGATGAAAACTAATTAATAATGCTTTATGTACTGTATCATTTGCAGCTGGTTGACGATGTTGTACCACTCGGTGGTGTAATAAGGGAATTTCACCAAATCTTTCAACACAAATAGAACAAGTCCAAATACACATCTGTAAATCTTTTTTGTATTTAACAATGCATTTAGCAATTAACAGCACACACTTACAATATACATAAAAAAAAATGATCATGAAAATAATTGTACAACACAATAACACTTGTTGTGTCTTCGGTCGAAAGTGACTGCATATCTCCATACATTTAGCATTGGGGCAGTGTGTAGGTGTGTGTGTGTGTGTGTGTGTGTGTGTGTGTGCCTGTCTGTCTCTGTCTCACCACACAAACTTTCACACACAGCAGTAACAGAAACATGCAGAGGTGCACCACCGCAAGTCAAACTTCCTCTTTTCAAAGGAAGCCCACACAACTATGAAAATGACCAAGCATTCTCTCTCTCTCTCTCTCTCTCTGTCTCTTTTTTCTCTGTCTCTATACATATTTAAGCCACTTAGTCTTACAACCCCAGACTCACACACTCACCACACACTCTTTCTCTCTCTCGTCAAGATGCAGGTGTTGCTTGCGAAGATAAAAGCTTTTTCTGGACTTCTGGTGCTACTGATTGCATCTTCTCGTGGTAAGTGTGTGTGTGTGTGTGTGTGTGTGTGTGTGTGTGTGTGTACAAGACATATGTATGTATGTGTGTGTGTGTCTACAGAACATGTGTGTGTATCTGCAAGCTGTCAGTCAATGTTCAGTATCACCATAGACGCTTAGAGAGGTCGTGGAGCACTGACAATGCAGAAGCAGGCTGGGCGTGTGAATGTGTTCCTTAATCTCATGGTCTCATGTCCAGACTGCTGTAATGGCCAGTTTACATGTTAAAATGTAATGTTACGTTCCTCAGTTTCTGCTGGTGTCCAACTCAGCATCCTTCAAACCAGAACTCAGAGGTCTGAGCATTCTACTCCTATTTTAACCTCAGTCCGCTGGCTTCCTATATGTTTGCCTACAAAGCACTACATGGCCCTAGCCTGGTGACACCAGCCTACGTATTTCCGCCTGAATTGATTTCAAGCTCATACTCAGTCTGGCCCAACCCCATTGACAATCGTCTCCAGAGCTCAAAATTTTGCAGGACCAATCAGCGAACAGTTCAGAGCTGTGACTGTGACGCCCCGGCTCTGCCATGCCGTCAGGGGTTACGGTGCTTCCTCCCACTGCCTATGTGGTGCTCTTATACACAAGGCTCTGTGGTTCTTATGTGTTCATGTCTCCTGTTATTCTCCCTTCAACCTGTAGGACGAATTGGAGATTAACAGCTGTTGTTAATGAGGTCGGGGCTCCATGTGATGAACGTCACTATATAGCTGTGTCCTGGGAACCTCAGAGGGAGACTCATTTCTGCTCTGGCCTGACGCTGGAAGGCTGGCTGCAGCATTCCCCTTACCTTTACTTTATGCATTACACATAGTCAACATTACTGACGTGCATGACACCCTATTTTACCGACCTTCTCACTTCTCACTGACTTTTGTATGTATTTGTAAATAAATGTTATAATTGTTAAACGTTGCCCGACGGTGTTGTGTCTTCCCTATGTCATGGCTACTGTGAGCCAAGTAACCGTGACATGACGCAAAACTCGCCTTGGAGGAAAAGACACGAAAAGCTATCGGAAAAGTTGTCTCAACTCTCGAGAACATCAGAAAATTAAAAGGAGAACAAGAGTATTTTCTTGTAAGTTTTATGATTGGAAAGGACGTCGTAGCTCTTCTCCCAACTGGCTTTGGGAAGAGTTTAATCTACCGAATGCTTACTAAACGTTGCTGATTGGTTAAGGGAACTCCAATGATTTTAAACCTCAAGATAAGCACCCGCCCATCTCGGAAACCAAAATGCATTGGGTTGGCCCAGACTGAAAGACGGAACGAAATGGAGTCACAGGCTGGTAATGGCCAGGCTAACATGGCCCGTTAACAGATGATATTTCAGAGCAGTGACTCCCCTACTCTCCCTTTCGACCACACCAATCACCGCTGGCTGTTTCAGAATCCAGACTAAACTCTAAGAATGACCTTATTTTAAATCACTTCTTTAGACCACCTTTTGATAAACTGGCCTTTCCAAATGTGTGAAAGAATATTTAGCTGCTTACTTCAAGGATTTGTGTAGTTGAGTCAAAAGCGGACTTCTTTGTATTCTAGTATTTGTGTATCGATCATATTTTCAAATATATTTCTGATCTTTTTTAATTTATAGCTATATATTTCAATTTTCTTCTTTTTTTAATAATTCTGTCTGATTATCTTAACTTTGTCGTGCTGTTTATACCACTATACCTGTGTGCATTCTGTAAAAAAACATGGGCTCTCGCCAGAAAGTTTTTTGGACCTCACATCTTAGTTAATATGAACAGTCACATATTATCACTTGAGATTAGTAGAGGAGGACGACAGAGTTTGACAAGTTTAGGATGACTTGATGGAGATTTTCTTCCGAAACAACTATATTAAAGCTTATTACATAGCTATGCTGTAAAGAGTCTTGTCCAGGGAAAATAACAAATGTATACTTTTAGGCTGACCCACTAGAGGCTGTTACCCTAAAACCACTTGCTCAATTCATCACAGAATAAAGAGTTTTGCCAAGGGGAAGAAAACAAGCTTACCTGCGATCTGTGCACACACACACACACACACACACACACACACACACACACACACACACACACACACACACACACACACACACACACACACACACACACACACACACACACACACACACACACTCACTCACTCACTCACTCACTCACTCACTCACTCACTCACTCACTCACTCACTCACTCACTCACTCACTCACTCACTCACTCACTCACTCACTCACTCACTCACTCACTCACTCACTCACTCACTCACTCACTCACTCACTCACTCACTCACTCACTCACTCACTCACTCACTCACTCACTCACTCACTCACTCACTCACTCACTCACTCATTGTGATAGCGCCTCAGCACATTCACTGGTTAGTTTCACTCTTCATCGCTTTACATTGATCACGTTAATGCTGCTAATGTCTTATCAATGTTCTGTCATGTTGCAGATTCCTCACCTGTTTATTCTCAGTGTACATTACTGTAACACAGGTTTACATCTGTTCAGGTCTGGACCCAATCTGTGATGCTACTCAGGATGCTGCATGTAAAGGGGCTCTGGGAGGACCTGTGTGTCTGCAGTTGCTGAGGGAAACCACAGGACATGACCTGAAGTTATACAGTGGAGATAAGAATGTTTTTACATCCAAAAGCTCCAAGACAGTGTTCTATAACGAGTTCAACACCCCATCATACCTCCAGAGGTGGCAGTTTGTTCCTGATAATGGGACCCTGATTATTAACCCTGCAGAGAGGAGAGACGCAGGAACATACAGAGTGGAGATCTATGAGGAGACAACAGGGAGGAGATTGGGAGATCACACAGTACAGCTGATCATTGAAGGTAAATCACTTCATCTTGCATCTTAAGTGATACTAGACTGAACAATCCAGGATGTACCTGTGAAACACTGAAGAATGGTGAGGTTAAGAGGTTGGTTCATATAGGTTCACATAGGTCCATATAGGTCCGATGTCAATATCCTTACTGGAGTCTTACTCTCCCCCTCCAGCCCCTGTGTCTGATGTGGACCTGTCAATCAGTTGCTCAGCCAATGGGGAGAGGAGGGTGAGGTGTTCATCCAATGGGGACAGTTCTCAGTACAGCTGGGCTCTGGATGGGAGGCCTCTGAGTGAAGCTTTTGCTGATCTCAGTCCAGATAACCAGACTCTCTCGATGAGGGGGTGTGTGCTTGGGAACCTCTCCTGCAGCGCCTGGAACCACGTCAGCAGCACACACACCTCAGCTCCGCTGCTGGACACCTGCTCTGGTAAGTTGCTGTTGGGTTCATAATAACTTGTCAACACTGTGTGTGTGTCTACATCAGAGCTACACGCTGACAATGACACTGAGATCACTAACACATGGCAATGTCCTCATAATCCTCAATGCCACTCAGTCATAATCCACTAGAGGTTGTAATGGTGACACCACAGCCATGTTGAAATCAAACTCATGTTCATCTCCTTCCTTTCCTAAGCTGCTGCTGTCTACTCTCCAGTGTTCATCAGTATGTGGCTGGCAGGGATCATCTTCTTCACAGCACTGCTGGTGGGAGGGTGTTGCCTATGCACACGGAACAAGAGAACACACACTCCAGGTCAACAGACATATCTTAAGCAAAAGTTCCTGTATACTCCTATGGGTTGTGTTGGCTATATCCCTTTGACCCTATACCATATATATTCCTATGGGTTGTTTGTTGTCATTGTATGCGTTTATGTACTAATCTATGTCTATGTACTAATGTACTGTAGTTTAGACTACAATTGTGCTGTTACAAGTTACAAGTTACAAGTTACTGTTGTGATCTTTTAGAGCAGTAAAGTCCTATGAGCAGTCTGCTGTTTGAGCTGGTAGTGTGTTAACTCCTTTGTGCTATATGTAAGGGATAATGGCCACTGAGGTGTTGGGGGAAAAATGTCCTCCACAGTTCTGTTATGAAGACGAGTGACTTGAAAGCCTAGTAGCTTTTTTTACATGCCACAACACGCGTTTTGCCTCACTGGCATTTATTAGTGCCGTTAGGGAGTAAGCTCCTATGAGCAGTCTGCTGTTTGAGCTGTTAGGTCCTATGAGCAGACTGCTGTTGAGATGTTGGTGTGTTAGCTTCTTTGTGCTATAAGTAAGGGATAATGGCAACTGAGTTGTCCCTATTCAAAAATATTGGACGAGTTTGAGAGAAAATTTCCTCCACCTTCATCTTGCTTCTAACCTGTTTATGTATTTAGGTTGATGGTACAGTGCTGTAAGTTCCTCCTGTGTAGTAAATTAAGTTATTCATGTTAATTAATTGACTAAATAAAGTTACTAATGTCACTCCTCTCCCTCAGATGACCGCAGCAGGAGGAGGACACCAGAGGAGGTGCAGATGAAGTGAATCCCCATTGGCTCAGAGGGTGTCCAGCACCAGATTACTCCCAGATTTAAAGAAATCATTTGAACATACTCCAGGGGTTTTCAACTGGTTTTGTCCCAGGGACCACCATTCTGACTACAAAGTAATTCCCACTGATGTGCCGGCACGCGCGTGCGAATTTGTAAACGCCGCCCCACGCCGCCCTCTCCCCTTGAAAACCCCTGTCATACTCCTCCATTCCTCGTCCTCCAAAGTGACTCTGATCAGTCTTACAGTATACTTGTGTCACAACAGGAAACCGAGGGGTATTGTTGGTAGAGGCTCCATGTGCTGTTCTGAGGTCAGTCCTGGTTTCTTTCTCATGATGGGTCAGATCAGGGCTGGAGGAGAGGATCCTAGTCTCAGATCAGCTGGCAGAGGCATCCTTAGCTCAGAGAGATTTAACACTGATCTCCTCATGTGTGTTTGGTTACTCTCACATTAACCTTAATAAAATATCTTATCATTTTTTGTGTGAAGATGTGATCATATTCAACTGTATGAGTGAATATGAGAAATATCCAGGTTGTTTAGGGGTGGTTGTGTGTGTGTGTGTGTGTGTGTATGTGTGTGTGTGTGTGTGTGTGTGTGTGTGTGTGTGTGTGTGGACACCCCTTGTCAAAATGTCCGTCACTGTGAATAGTTAATTGAGAAGAAGATGAAAGATCTGCAAAAGGCATACATTTAAAGATGAAACAGTCTTTTCAACGCTTTAAGCAAGATTTATTTTTGTTTTGCACAGTACTGAACGAAGGAAAGGAGCACCATGGAAAGGTCTAGGCCCCTTAAGAGATTTTGGCTTTGAGATCATTTGTACCAAGGTCTCAGACCTCAATTAGCTTGCTAGGGCTATGATGTCTACGCTCACCTGTGTCCTCTATAGGGTATCACCTGTTCTCAGATCACCTGTCTCCTCTATAGGATTGATCACCTGTCTCCTCTACAGGGTATCACCTGTTCTTAGATCACCTGTCTCCTCTACAGGATATCACCTGTTCTTAGATCACCTGTCTCCTCTATAGGGTATCACCTGTTCTCAGATCACCTGTCTCCTCTATAGGATAGATCACCTGTCTCCTCTACAGGATATCACCTGTTCTTAGATCACCTGTGTCCTCTACAGGATATCACCTGTTCTTAGATCACCTGTCTCTCCATATGGAGAGCAGTGAATTGTGTTCTCATTAGTGCTGTAAGTTCTGTGATACGCTAACTTAGACACCTGTAAGGCCTTAAGACAAAAGCTGTTTGTACACTATAGAAGTCCGTCGTCTCAGGTGAATGACCAGTAGGGGGCAGCTTTGCAGTGTGATGACAGTCCAGACTGGTAAAGTTGAGCTCTTATCTCACCTGACAATCATGGGGGTTATGCCAAGACCTGATCAAAGATCAAGATTGTAAAAGCCATTTTGAGGCAGAGGCACTTAGAGAAGAAACTGTGAAACTTCACAGTCAGTAATGTGAGTTGCCGTTAACTTTTTTAAAACAAATATCACTCTAAGCCTGAAAGCGATGGATAGTCTTATGGTTGGGGTTGAACGTGGTCGTTTCTCAGGTGAGTTTGGAGGACAAAACTGGTGAATGACAGTGGAGAATAATCTTTTGTCTGGTCTCCTTCCTGGAGTCATGGTTCAGTTTAAGTGCTTTAATGGCTCATTCAGAAGGAAAACATCGCTTTGGAGCTGTGATTGATTTTGCTAGAAAGGTTTGGGGCAGATTGTGCAGTTACATTTTTTAAGCATGTTGTATAGTGTTGGTAACTCTTGGTGACTCTTATTGGGCCGTGGGTCAGACAGGTTATTGGGCCGTGGGTCAGACAGGTTATTGGGCCGTGGGTCAGATACGTTGACCTTTGGTCTGGGCCGACAGCAATACCTTTATCATTGGTGTAACCCTCGATCCCAGACCTCCCGCCTTTCACCATCTGCAGCTTTCCACCCAATATGCATTATACCGACAGTTCTGAGCGGATTGCTCAATCAAACCATGTATGCATTTCATTTAAGTCCTCATAGTTTGAGTAATGTCAGCAGGGTTTCATTTGTGATGTGGTTAACGGTTTCACAGGGGAGGTTTCTCTGGTTTGTCTGGAAAAGACAAAGCTACAATATTTGAAGAGTGTAGAACTGCATCAGGGCAGAATATCTCATGAAGATGTGTAACCAGTAGGAGGCAGCACTGCACTGCAAGACCAGACCATCTGGACAGGAAAATGTGAGCACTTATCTGTAATATCAGCGATGATAATTGCCCAATATTTCTCCCTTTTTAAAGCAAAGACCAGCTGCATTACCTATTCTTATTTAGGGGCTTTCACTGAAAACAAGCTTAGTTTCACACACATGTACTGTACTGTCATTATGTATGTAAGAGTCAAATTAGTGCCTGTAGTGTCTAAACGAGGAAAGGGAGAGATCTGTTTTAGAGCTTGAATTAACTCATGATTCCTGATTCAGCCTGATGGTTTACTGATTAAACACTGAGGTGTGCTGTTTGCAGGTGTGTTTTTCAGAGTGTGTGTTTCTGTGTGTGTCTCTGAGTATGTGTTTGTATTGTGTGTGTTTGGATGTGTGTCTCTGAGTGTGTCTTTGTATTGTGTGTTTTTCAGAGTGTGTGTTTGGATGTGTGTTTTTCTGAGTGTGTTTGGATGTGGGTCTCTGAGTGTGTCTTTGTATTGTGTGTTTTTCAGAGTGTGTGTTTGGAGGTGTGTCTCAGAGTGTGTGCTTGGATTAGTGTTGTTTCAGAGTGTGTGTTTGGATGTGTGTGTTCGGAAGCCAGTGAGTAGCTCTAGTTCACTAGCCATCCAACACTTACTGTACAACTGTCGAGTCAAACTGTGTTTTAAACTTCACTTTGGGATTTTAAGAAAAAATACACGGGGGAAAAACTGACAAAAAAAGTGGTGGTGACTATTTCACTTTAAAGCAGCACAATGGAACAATTGCTAATCTCTAAAACTAGCGAAACCTCTTGAAATGTGCTTACTTAGACACTATGACAAACTAGTGAATCAACAACTCTCCTAACACAGTTAAACATCAAGCAAGTGCAACACAAGACAAAGCAGGACGGTAAATAGGCTACTTACTAGTTCGGCAGACAGTAGAAACCGGGCGGCTACAGGCAAACCTACATAACGCAGTAATATGCCTACAGACCCTGGTATGGCAATGGCACGGAAGCGATTCTCCATATTAAAAGTCATTGTAGCGCCCCAATTTTTTAAGCTGTTATTTTAAGGTAAAACTGCTAATCCTAAACCTAACCCTGAAATACAATTACTGCATAATTCCACTTAAATTCGGGAGCGAGCAGACTAACCAGCTAAATAAACATTTAATTAGGTTCAACATCACACACACATCACATCACACACACGCAGAGATATCAGGTGCCTAATTGAGCTCCAAGCAGGTAGGAGAGAGTAGTTTGAAACGGCACAGCAAACGCTGGAAAGAACTTGCTTGTGCTGTGGTTTTGGAGTGTTGTGCAAACCAGAGAGTCTACGAAGTCTGGAGAGGCAGCCGGTTTTTACCCAATGGCTAATGGCAAATGAGCTAATGGCACATGAACTAATGGCTTGATGAACTATTGGCAAATGAACAAATGCTGCTAAACTGAAAATAAAAAGAAAAGGAAAAGTGGAAACAGAAACTACTGCCTGGGACTCAATTATCCAGTCATTGTGTGGAATCCAGTTACCCAAAACCTCCATAGATGATTCAGTCCCTTTGGGGGGAAAGTTGGGGAAAAGTGCAACACACAAAAACTCCAACAACTTGACAACAGCATCTTAATTTTCAAACTAAAACCTTTTACCAATGAAACAATCCACTTGCTTGTGTTATAGATTTAAACAAGTGTTTGATATGGAAATGCTACAGAGTCACAAATTCCTTTTGCAGAAGTGGTTTCAGTGTTTGTTTGAAGGAATCTCAAAGCAGGGAAACCCCATACTCCCAAGTCAAATCTACATCACAGAGGGGGGAAGTGGAGAGGTCAGTGATGAACACAAGGTCAGACGACCTCCAGGAGATCTCCTCTTTTTTTAACACTTACCCGTACATTATAATAAAAAGCTTTATTTTGGTCTCATCTGACCATATACGTAACTCGGTCCCATTGATAGTCTGACTTATATTTGGCAAACTGTTAGCGCATTCGTTTGTTGTTGATGGAGATTCTTTTGCCAGTCGAACCATCCTCCTCACCGTGTGTTGGGTCAATGTACACACGTCCTCTTCCAGGCTGATTCTTTACATCTCCTGTCGCTTTAAACTTCTTAAAGGCACCCAGTGCAACTTTATAGGCTTGAGACTTGAAAAATAAACATTCAATTTCTAGTCTTTTTTACACGTAGAAAGTTTCAATAACTCCATACCATTACATATCGACATTCAAGGAGCAAAGATGAGACGTCATTGTGTGTTGAGAACTGATAGAAAATTGTAAACAACAACAATAACCGGTGGGGAGAGGCCATTTTTCCATTGACTGGAATCCTGCTTTATTTATTGGTGGCACCAATAAATAAAGATTTGGGGAAAAAATGGCGGCGCTTGTTGTTGTTTACGATTTTCTATCAGTTCTCACCACACAACGACGTCTCATTTTTGCTCCTTGAATGTCGATATGTAATGGTATGGAGTTATTGAAACTTACTACGTGTAAAAAAGACTAGAAATTGGATGTTTATTTTTAAGCCTCGAAAGTTGCACTGGGTGCCTTTAATTATTTCCATGATAGTGTGTCCATTTCTTGATTTGTGCAGCTCAACAACTTTTCATCGCACATCGTCACTGTGTTTTTGGGTCTTTCCCATAGTGGTGAAGGACTAATTGAATTTGGCCTGTGTCACCTCATATTTGTACGCCAGTGGAACAGGAAGTCATGGTTGATCTCTTAAGAGTTCCTAATCAAACAGGTGACCTTAAAAAAGTAATTCATGACTGGAAAAATACAGTTAGATTTTAATTTTACGATTTTTCTAGCATTTCCAATAATTGTGGCACACATGTTTTGGGGAAAAATATGTATTTAAGGTCAACAGTTTTTTTTTCTTTCAATAATTTTACTTCAATGAAAAGGTAAGATTTTTGTGAATTTTTTGAGCGGGAGACCAAGAGGATAAACAGCAAAGACATATTTTTTAATAGCCTGTTTAGCTCATATTCTTTAAGGGTGCCAATACTTGCGGAGGGCACTGTATGGAGAGGGTACTACTAGTACCCATCAGTGTGGTGATCCATGGCCTTGAGCTGGATGGAGTCTGTGGTACAGAAGCTAATGAAGTGAGGGTGGGATCCAGCACACACGCATCAGCATCTCTCCTGCATAACGTCTGGGAGGAACGTGAACGTGTTCCCAGCATCCAGCAGCACGGAAACAGTCTCTTCCTGAGGGGAGCACAACAATGAGATGAATGGAGAGTGGAGAGGATCCTGATCAGCCATGTTTGAGAGTGAGGATGTCAAACACTCTTAAATCTTAACATCTATACAGCATAAATACTGTATGTACTGCAGCAAGTGCATAACTATGTAAAATATGTTAGTCAATGTATGATACACGTAGATAGATTAATTTAAGGAGTTACACATTTTCGCCTAAAAAAGGTATCATCATGAAAAAGATCTTAAAGGAACATAATGTTCCACTGACCACAATCTAGAGTTGTCTCTCCCCCCTACCCAGATTCAAAGCTCACACTAGTTGCCCACTGCTCCAAAAACTAACACTTTGGAGTTGAAATTACAAAGTTACATAATCAAAACATACAAATAATGGTAACACTTTATTTGAAGGGGTCTACATAAGGGTGACATGACACTGTAATAAGAATGACATGACACATGTCATACACATTAATGACACGTTATTTTTGTTCATGACTGGTTCATGACTGTTGTCATAATGTGTCATTCGGTGTTTGTAGGGTTAGGGTTAGGGTTAGGGTTAGCTGTGTGTACAAACACCGAATGACACATTATGACAACAGTCATGAACCAGTCATGAACAAAAATAACATGTCATTAATGTGTATGACATGTGTCATGTCATTCTTATGACAGTGTCATGTCACCCTTATGTAGACCCCTTCAAATAAAGTGTTACCCAAATAATTTCACTTTTATTCGGGTGTAGTAGTAGTAGTATTAATAGGTGAGGTCCATTTAATTTAAAACTAGGAATTATTTAAAAGGAAAATTGGGATAATGAGTTGTAGTCCCTATCATTGGCCACTGTATGAACTGTAAAAGCGATGACCTCAAACAAGCCGTGTTTCCTCTATCAGGCCAGTGGGGGCTAGGGCTTACTGGGGCTCAAGTTCCGAGAACAAAAAAACATTGCGTCTCTACTATTGGGCCGATTACCCAGCAGTATTTATTCCAAAACCTGTCCATAACATGCTGCCTCCGTGTAAACATCCCCCATCCCGTCCATTTCACGAGTGGAAAGTTCATGTTTAGGTATCATGCGATAAGGTCTGGATCTCAGGCATCTATATTGCTGGCTTACAGCAAAATAAGTTAAGAAAAGGAAAATAATTGAAACTGAAGTGACAACGTTGCTTACACAATCACACTAAAAGTGAAGCACCAAAGCATGAGGCAACACTCAGACCATAATAAATATATAGTAAGTTCTTTCTTCCTGTGGAGCACTAGTGGCCTGTATAACAGAAAGGCCTACCCTACCAGCAATGGAGTTTGGCTGTTATCAGCATTGGGGCTGGAGGGTGAGGAAAGTGAATACAAATAAAAACTTGTTCCGTTTGGGTTCATGACACACTGGTGTCACAAAACAGGATCTCCGCCTAGCAGACGATTGTATTCAGATGTATTTCCGTCTACACACAAAACAGTGTGATCATTTAGTAGAGTCCATCGTCCCCACTGACAGACTTTGCATTTGTGGAATATGGAACAATTACCCATTACATTTCTGTACAACTTAGTATATCGATAGATAGATAGAAAGATGGACACTTTTTTAACTCTGAGGGAAATTTAGGTCAACCAGTAGCTTATACACTTAACTCACAAACATACATACATAAATCACAATAAAACAATACACATAGGGAGAACATGTTCACAGGGAGTGGGGTGTTTACAGATCCAGGATAGATCTGGCCTTATATTACAGTGTGCATTGAATCTGACAGTGTTGATGTCCACGAGGAAAGTAGTGCAAAGAGTGCACTCTATTGCAGTGAGAGTTGACCATGTTGTGCATGAACCACACAAAACAACAACAACAAAAACAAAACAACAGCTTAGACCACCATTTTATCACCGCATGCTGAGAGCAAAATGTTGCCTAACACAGTTACCTAAAGACGGACTCCTTATAGGTTGACACAGCAGGGTCTCACTGGGCCATGGGCAGGACATGGGGGTCAGACACGCTGACCTTTCACCTTACACTTTCACTTTGACCCTATTTCATGGAAGGCCGAGGCCAGCTCACTACTCTGAAATCTGTGTTGTGTGGTTCTGTGGGCAGTCAGGGATGCAGGGCGCTTCCTCTGTGGAAAGTCCCCAACACTCACAGGAGGAAGCGTGCCTGCTGCTGCACTGCTGACCAATCAGAAACGGGCTTCGGGAATAACAATACCAAATGGACCAATTACTGACAGATCCTTTTGTGTCTCTGAACTGGGAGGACCAATCAAATACAGGCTTTGTGGACTGACAGTGCTGTTTCCAGGAGAAGAGGAGAGTGAATGTGTCCACCTGTACGTTCAAGACCAAATGGAACAATTAGAGACAGACCCATTTGTGGAGGGCCAATAACAAACAGGCTTTGTGGACTGACAGTGCTGTTTCCATGAGAAGAGGAGAGTGAATTTGTCCACCTGTACTTTCAGGGCTTTTTAGAATAGTTAACACATGCAATGCTGAGTCCATGCTGTTTACAAGGATACGGAAGTCAGAGCTGTTATGAACTACAGTATATGGTGCAAAATCTGTGGACGAATGTAGGAAAACATCTTATAGCCATCACAACATCACAAATCACATGCACACAAACACTCTATACCGACAGATACGCACATACACACATCGCATAGACACCTACACACTCTCTCTCTCTCACACACACACACACACACACACACACACACACACACACACACGAAAAATCATGAAAAAACAAGCAATAAATCGGCCTAATTCTTTTCAAGTTAATGGTAGGCCCTATAAGGTTACATTTTGAACAGTTGAACATTGAATGCAAACTAAAATATATAAAATACATGGATTTTTGTTTTGTTTTGTTTAAACCAGAGGAGGGGTAAATCCCCCCCCCTCCCCCAACAAATTGCACCCTGCACACACACCACACACACACACACACACACACGAAAAATCATGAAAAAACAAGCAATAAATCGGCCTAATTCTTTTCAAGTTAATGGTAGGCCCTATAAGGTTACATTTTGAACAGTTGAACATTGAATGCAAACTAAAATATATAAAATACATGGATTTTTGTTTTGTTTTGTTTAAACCAGAGGAGGGGTAAATCCCCCCCCCCCCCCCCAACAAATTGCACCCTGCACACACACCACACACACACACACACACACACACACACACACACACACACACACACACACACACACACACATCACATGTTTCTTTCATTCTGTCCTTTATCATTATTTTCTTCTCTCCATCAAAACGTATTTTTTGTAAGCTTAATTTCATAGTCCTTCTTTGATTAACATTGGTTAAGAGAAATAACTACCTAATCACTGCACTGTTCAGCAGTGACATTGGAGAAGTTTAACATATAAATAGTATTTGTAATATAGTGACAACACTTGTGACCAAACAAACAGAGTTCAGATATGACCCCTAATCATGATACTAAATGTGAGAGCCCCTAAAAGTAACTATTTTTTTCGCACCTTCTACTGAGAAGTGCCGTGCACATTCAGGTACAGCTTTTGCCATCAACTGATGATGAAGCATCGGCACAGCCAATCAGTGCTCGAGTCTAACTCTACTATCACTAAATCTAAGATTGGTTCTTCGCACGTCCCAGTGGTCTGGGGCTTTCCGTTCCTTACAGAGAAATACAGAAGCAGACCAGTGTCTAAACTCCTCCTCGACCTGTATTTTAACTCCAAGCCTGAGCCCAGAAGCTTTAGTTTGACACAAGTTCGAGTCTGAGTTTGACACAGCTGAACACACAACCGCACTTGCAGGATGGCCGACAACACAAGTCAGGACGAGGTACTGATTGGCCGCGCGCCCAGCACAGAGACCGTCGGTCCTGCTCCGAGGTAAGAGGTCCTAATTTATCATTTAAATAAATTAAGGGACTGGAGATGGGTTTGCCGTTTCATTGTCAAAAGATTATGTTTTCGTGGAGGCAACGTAGGCCTATGTAGACTATAGTTTAATGATCTGACGCTTTAAATATTTAAATTGAATTTATTGATTTATTGAGTTGGATCATATTATTTACAGCCTATAATTAATGTAGATGATATCTGCATCCGGTTGAGTCGTTATATTAGGTATATATTATTCAACACACATATTTAATGTTGCTTTAGTAATCCTCAAGAGATTAAATGAGTTTGCTAACTGCGTAGCAGCTAACTGAATGCCAACCAGCCTGAATTTATTTTTCATTGTGAAAGTGAAAGGGAGACATTTTAATGTCCCTTTATGTGGGAAAAATGAATAAACGCAAATGGAAGTATTTTTAAACTGTTAGTCAACGAAAGCATCGATCAAGTTTTCAAATCTACGTTTGGTTCCTTGGTGAAAATGAAAATGTATTTTACCTGGATCCTAATGACGTCACACCAGAGGAGATTCATCATTGGTCCGTTAAAGAAAACTATATAAATAACATATTTAAAGTCGACTCATATTCCTTATTCGGTCCAGATATATATGCATTTTTAAATCAGTTTGGATCCTGTCTGTCGTGAATACAATAATGTATTTTAAGAGATTGTCAGAAGAGAAAGTTTCTGATTCCTGTTGAGTTAAGTTCTTGTGGTTAATGGTGTTTGCGGAAGTTTGACAGCTGTGCAGTGACCTATTCAGTGTTGATTAAGAATAGTTCCCCATGCTCTATGCCAGTGTATGCTACTGTATGCGGTTTGTATTGACTAAGTGATTCCGGTGCGAGTCTCTAAGCCTGAACAGCAGAGGGTTAAAGAAACTAGAGTGGCCTGTAGCTTGGGGAGTGGTAGAGTGCTTCTCTGGGGAATGTGACTGACCTGTGCTTATGTGTGTGTGTGTGTGTGTGTGTGTGTAGGCGGTCATCATCAGGAAACCTGAAGGTGGCAGGGCTGACCCTGTTGGGATGTCTTCTGCTGGCCGGGCAGGCGGTCTCCACCTATGTCCTGCTCAACCAGCGCCAGCACCTGACTGATCTGCAGGAGGGCACCAACACACTCCGCCGCGAGCTGTCTCAGAGGACCAGCGGTCAGCACACACAAACACAGACACAAAGACACACACACACACACAACAATACACACAAGAAGCGCACACACAGGAGAGGACGGGATTGGTCAGACTAGGAGAGGGCGGGTCAGATTAGGGGAGGGCTAACAGATAAGGAGAAGTCACTGGTAAGTGCTGCCTGTAATCCAGCTCTGTAGTTGGATCTCACATGAGATGGAAGATGAGTGAGACTCCCACAGAGGCCTCCCCTCCCCTGTCCGCTTCCCCACTGGTCTGGAGAGGACACAGCTCTGTGCCACCACCTCAAACAAAGTCCACTGCAAGAGGTCACTGGGCGGCTCTTAGTCTGCTCTTAAATCACAGAAAAACCTTAAAATATTATTTATAGATTTTAAGCTTGGGGAGGTCACCAGTAAGGCTGTGGTTCTGTGATTAGAACACAAAGACTGGGGATTTTTTAGGGCACTCTCTGCTATCGATGGTAATCAGAAAGTGTGGGTGAGTCCTACAGCTCCGCCTTCTCAATGTAGGAGATGGAGAAAGAGATGGGGTAGGGGAGGAAGGGTTAGGACAGCAACCTGTAAAGGAGAAAACGTGATCGATAGGGTAGGAGAGAAGATGGGGGAGAGGAGGAGCCACATAGAGGGTGGCGTGAGGAGGACACATAGAGTGAGACCTATGGAGGAGGACACATAGAGTGAGACCTATGGAGGAGGACACATAGAGTGAGACCTATGGAGGAGGACACATAGAGTGAGACCTATGGAGGAGGACACATAGAGTGAGACCTATGGAGGAGGACACATAGAGTGAGACCTATGGAGGAGGACACATAGAGTGAGACCTATGGAGGAGGACACATAGAGTGAGACCTATGGAGGAGGACACATAGAGGGGGTTTGAGGACGAGAGAAACAGGAAGAGAGAGTGAGCTGTAGGAGTGAAGGCAGGGGAAAGACACAGAGATCACTCTTCTCTATGAGTCTTCACAGGGACTTTTTGTGGGGCTTCTGTGAATGAGTCTCTCTTCTTCTAGAATGTTCTCATAAGTGTTTCTCCTAAGTCTCTCCATCTCCTTCCTTTCTGTCCATATCCCTCCTTCTCTTCAGTCTCTCCCTCTCTTTGTGTCTGTTCCTGTGTTTCTGTGAGTTCAATTTGATGTGAGCTATTTAAGAAAGATTTAAATGCAATAGTAGCGCTACATGCATGACGCCAATGAAAAGAGAAACAGCATCTTGATAGCACACCTACAATGCAAACTGAACTCTGTTAGATAATGCTGATAAACTGGAATAGCTGGAATGTGTGTGTGTGTGTGTGTAATCTTGTCATGTTCGTGTCCCCACAGTCTCTGGTGGTGCTGGCCGTGTGATGCAGGTGCCTCTCAATATGCCACTGCTGAAGGACTTCTCTAAGGCTGACGAGAAAGCTCCACAAGCACCCCACATCCCCCTCACGGTACGCATAGCTGTGTGTGTCTGTGTGTCTGTGTGTGTGTGTGTGTGTGTCTGTGTGTGTGTGTGTGTGTGTGTGTGTGTAATCTATGCTGTGTGAGTTTGTGTGTGAGACCCTTGCTTACCCATAATGTTTGTTTGATTTTTAGAAGCTCCAGAGTGCGATCAAGACTGACGCTGAGACGACCCCTGCTGGAGGTGAGTGGTAGTGCAAGTCAAAACAACAAAGACAACAACAAATAAAAACCACAGACACACACATAGTATAGCTCTGTCTTTCTCTCTTTTTTCTCTCCCTCTCTTTTCACTACTAACTGATTCCCCTCTTCCATGTGTCTCTGCTTTCTTGTCATACCTTCTGGTCTCCTTCCACCTTGGATACTAAGGTCTAACCCTGTTCCACGACTCTCTAATCTCACCTCACTTAGTTTCACCTCATCTCTTCTCACCTTGTCCCACCAGATGTTTTGTCTTATCTCACCTTGTGTTGTGTGTGTGTTCCCTAGCCTCTACCCTGGATACTAAGTGTAACCTGGAGGCGGCTGGGCCTGTGCACCCAGGCTTCTACAAGCCCCAGTGTGATGAGGAGGGCCACTACAGGCCCCTGCAGTGCTGGACCAGCACCGGCTACTGCTGGTGTGTGGACCAAACCGGCACTGAGGTCCCTGGGTCACGCCAGCGCTTCACCCACCCCACCTGCCAGTGAGGTGTGTGTGTCCACCAACCTAACCAGCCCCCCCCCGTGCACTCACTCGTGCACTCACTCACGCACACACACACACACACACTCGTGCACACACCCGTGCACACACACACACACCCGTGCACACACACACACACCCGTGCGCACACTCACACACACACACACACACACACACACACACACACACACACACACACACACACACACACACACACACACACACACACACACACACACACACACACACACACATAAAACTTACCCTGTTTCCATGACTGCACACAGAAAGTATTTGAGTCTCAGACTGGAGACAATCTGTAAAAAGTGTACAAAGGCAGACTGGTTTATTTAGTTTAACAGAAGCCTCCTAGAGTGTGAAAATAAGATGCTATGGACTGATCATAACTTTTCCCCCCTGCAGTGGCATCTGCCTGACGAGGGAGGAGCCTTCATCGCGATGACAATCATCATCATCATCATCGTCTCCTCCTCTCTGCTCTCCTGTGCTTTTCTTGTTTGGGGTTTAATCACCAGCATCTCTCCTCCGTATCTCTCTGTTCATCCTCTTCTTTGCTTCCGGGCCACTCTTGCGGTCAGGGGGAAACTGGGTGGGCAACCCCGGGGTGAAGAACCAATGGTGGGGTTGGCCGTAGAATTCTCTTGGGGGACCCCTGCGTCCAGACAACCTATCCGGAGAGGCCTCGGTGTCCCAGTGCTGCCCCCCCATCTCCCCCTGCCTTCAGTGGCCTGGTCTGGAGGCCTGACTTCCCTCCTCTGAATGCAACCAAAGTCATCTCCACGCTGCAGACACTTATATGGTGATAGAATCTTTCTGACATGACAAACATATAATACACCACACACACTTTTTAATCTTTAGTTAATAATAATACCGCTGTTCATCAGATCTTTGTGAAGTGATTTTAGCCGATAAAGGCGCTGCATATTTACCCTTTCTGACTTCGAGATAAAGCCTGGAGTGCTCGCCGTGAGGCAGGCAGGAAGAGAATGTGGGTTGGGGATTGAATGTGAACCTCGATGTGAAATAAAGCGAGCCTCCAGACCAGCCTCTGTGTGATGTGGTCGTTTCTGAAGCGGTGTTGGACACACTCACTCAAACTCATGCACGCACACAAAGACACCGTCACTCATGCTCTCTTTGTCACACAAAAATGCAGGCACTCATACCCACACGCACACAAAGACACTCTCACTCACACTCTGTCTCTTGCACACACACAAAGACATACTCACTTACACGAACACGCACACAAACTCACAGGTTAAAGCGGCACTGGTCTGTGCTGCTCAGAAGATCTTCCTTATCAAAGCACTGGGAGGGGGGGGGGGCACTCTGTTACCAACACGCAAAGTCATGCAAAACACAAACACATCAGAAGAACTGACCAGTCACACTGCACTGCAAAAATTGAAATCTTACATGCTTGGTTTTTGTCTGACAAGATATTTCAATTGCTTCTAGCGTTACAGTCCTCAATTAACTTAATATGGTATTATAACTTGTTACTTAGATTTAATTACTGGTTCTGAGCAAGTTAATGCTTGAAACTAGTTTGAACTAGTACCACCAAAACTGCTCTGTCAAAGTAGGAGTCAACACAAACGTACTTGTTTTTTAGTCGGGTCACACTAGTTTCAAGATATATTTGGGTTATTTCTTTTTAAATCTTTGAAGTCAAATGTTCCTGTTCTGTTGGCAGATCATTTAGCTTACTTTAACTGATATATCCCCCATTTTATTACTCCTTGTTTTTTGTTTGCAGTGTATAAGGTGAGACATGTTGAGACATATGGTAGAAAACAAAGGTTGGAAATGTCACAAGGAGTGGACACACACAGGTAGAAAGCAAAGGGATGTTTCAGGAGAGTGTGTGATTGTGAGTCGGGAAGGGGGGAAAGAATAAGAAGAGAGATTGTGCAGAAAAAAGATGAAATGTAGTGTGTCAAAAGAGAGTGTGTGTGTGTGTGTGTGTGTGAAAGGGAGGAGAGAGGAATAAATAATTGATCAGGCAGACTGGTGTGTAACAGAAGGAAATGAGTGTGTGAGAGAGAGAGAGGTAGGCTAGTGTGTGAGCTGGAGCCTGAGACAGTCCTGAAGCACTGCAATGACCGTAAGTACCACTGCCTGCCTGAAAACAAGAGCTAGATAAGGTTTGTGTGTGTGTGTATGTGTATGACATACAGCACTGTACGGATTGGAAGTGCATATGCATGTGTGTGATAGCAGCTCATATGTTAAACTGCCATTTTGTGAAAAGGGAGGTTCAGGTGTACATCTTCTTAGTTATATACAGTATATGTGTGTTTGTGTGTGCTGTGTGTATGAGGACAGCATGTTTAAGAGATGTAAACGGAAGAGATGTAAGCTGATGTACAAACTCCTTTCACATATCCAACTGGGGACACATCAGGGGAGTCTCAGGTGTCAGTCCAGTTAATCAAGCCCAGAGCGGAACACCCCAGTGAAATGAGCAGAGCTGAAAAGCCCTATTAATCGTGAATCACACTTTCCATCTCTGTGTGAATGGAGAGCCTGTTAAATGGTCCCTCCACCCCTCCTGTGCACTGCCAGAGAGAGACAGTGGCTGTGAGAGAATGACTGTGAGAGTGAGTGACAGAGAGAGAGGCTACTCAAGGCTTCCTTACACATGGAGGAGAGGACACACCAATAGCACCATATCTCTCACAGTCAGTAAACACACATAAACACAGTCACACAGGTCACACACACACACGCACACATGCAGATGAAAGTGACTGAGGGAGGTGTGTGATCTACAGGAGGCCATCATGCAGACAGCTCAGAGTGGCGGGGCGCCACACAGCGATGATGTCATCAGAGAGGAGAAGATGAGGAGCCTGCAGGAGAGACTAACACATGAGATGGAGACACACATCGCAGGTTATGATGATGATGATGGTGATGAAGATGCTGCTGCTGATGACAGTGTTGTTGTTGTTGATGATGCAGAATACAGAGGGTCAGGGAAGATATGGTCATGATGGTAATAGTCATATTGATGGAGATGCAAATGCGTGTGTGTGTGTGTTCAGAGGGGTGTGTGAGTGTTGAGCAGATTCAGGAGCGGGTAAGCCAGATTCAGCAGCTCAGAGAAGAGCTCAAGCAAGAGGCGGGGCACACTAAAGAAACACCCTCAACATCTGACCAACCAGCAGCTGGCATGGGATCAGTGAGTAAAACCTGACCAATCACCTCGTAGCAATAGCACAAATACAAACGACTTTCCTAGATTTACCCACATAGAGATCTGAGACCAACCCATTGAAATCAAATATGAACATTCTCACATAGCACATACACTAAAACACCATATACAGCATGCACACACACACACACACATACACACACTCGATCACACACACATTCTTCTTGTCAGCTGGAGGATTCATGGCAGGCGGAGTTTTCTAGAATGTTGCTGAGCAGGCGTCAGGAGACGCAAGATCACAGCAAACTACTCAGCCAGGAGCTGGACAAGATGGAGAGAGAACTGATGGAGGAGAGGGTGAGGAGACACACACACACACACACACACACACACACACACACACACACACACACACACACCACATTTATTTTTACACATACTGTATATACACACACACACACTACATTGCAAACCATGTATACTCCACACACACACCACACATACACTTTACACATACATGTACCACATGCACAAGCTAAAGACATTGACAAAAAACACCTAACTATCTCTCTGTATGTGTGTGTGTGTGTGTGTGTGTGTGTGTGGCGTTGCAGGAACATGGTGTGTGTGAAGGGGAGCTGAATGTGTTACAGCGGGAGCGTCAGCTGCTGCTACTGCAGGGGGAGCTCCTGAACAGAGAGACACACACTGCAGAGAGCCAGCTAAACACACTACACACACACCACCTGCAGGACCTACACACACTCAGAGAGGAGAGCTTAAAGGTGAGAAAACACACACACACACACATCACCTTCAGGACCTACACACACTCAGAGAGGAGAGCTTACAGGTGAGAAAACACACACACACACACACACACATCACCTTCAGGACCTACACTTACTCAGAGAGGAGAGGGGTGAAAAAACACACACTCATACTCAGAAAGAAAGGCTTTCAGGTGAGAACGCAAGCAAGCACGCACACACGCACACACGCACACACACACACACACACACACACACACAAACCCACTCAGGTGTGAAAGCAAGCATAACCATCTAATGACTTCCATCACTCTGCGCTCTTGTGCAGGTGTTCCGTGTGTTCCGCCAGGTTCTAGAGGAGCAGAGACGCTTGTCTGAGGAACGCTACCGTACTCTGCTGCTGGAGGCCATTCAGGACGCAGTGCTGCTGTCTGCACAGAACCAAGAACTACAGTCTGAGAACCGACATCTACAAAGAAGTGAGTTTACAGTGTGCATACACACACACACACACACACACACACACACACACACACACACACACACACACACACACACACACACACACACACACACACACACACACACACGGTCTCCCTCTCCTGCATATGTCTACACACATACATACATACCCACACACACACATACTATATTCTCAGCTGCATCTTTATGTGTGTGTATGTTCTTTCAGCTCTAGCAGAACTGAAAGGTGGTCAGTCGAAGCAAACCAGCCCCACAACCATCCTACTGCAGAGTCCTGCTCAGACCAACAGCTCAACATAACACACACACACACTGACCCACAGCTCAACATAACACACACACACACACTGACCCACAGCTCAACATAACACACACACACACACACACACACACACTGACCCACAGCTCAACATAACACACACACACACTGACCCACAGCTCAACATGACACACACATCTCAATGATACACACACACTGACCCAGATCAACTTGACAAATACACACACACTGACCCACAGCTCAACATGACACACTCACACACTGAACCACAGCGCAACATGACACTGATATACACACACACACATACATCTGAAAAGAATACACCAACATGGCACACTCGGACCAACAGCTCAACATGACAGACACAAAGAAGCATGTAGTAGCAGACTATGTACTGTATGATGTGTTTATCATATATTATTATATTAACTCTAGCCTTAGGCGTTTTATAATGTTATAGTGTGTGCGCTCATTGTCTTTCTGTATGACTACTCTTGAGCTTTAAAGCAGCAATAAGGGATTTAACTAAATTAACTAGCACACACACACACACACGGTCTCCCTCTCCTGCATATGTCTACACACATACATACATACCCACACACACACATACTATATTCTCAGCTGCATCTTTATGTGTGTGTATGTTCTTTCAGCTCTAGCAGAACTGAAAGGTGGTCAGTCGAAGCAAACCAGCCCCACAACCATCCTACTGCAGAGTCCTGCTCAGACCAACAGCTCAACATAACACACACACACACTGACCCACAGCTCAACATAACACACACACACACACTGACCCACAGCTCAACATAACACACACACACACACACACACACACACACTGACCCACAGCTCAACATAACACACACACACACTGACCCACAGCTCAACATGACACACACATCTCAATGATACACACACACTGACCCAGATCAACTTGACAAATACACACACACTGACCCACAGCTCAACATGACACACTCACACACTGAACCACAGCGCAACATGACACTGATATACACACACACACATACATCTGAAAAGAATACACCAACATGGCACACTCGGACCAACAGCTCAACATGACAGACACAAAGAAGCATGTAGTAGCAGACTATGTACTGTATGATGTGTTTATCATATATTATTATATTAACTCTAGCCTTAGGCGTTTTATAATGTTATAGTGTGTGCGCTCATTGTCTTTCTGTATGACTACTCTTGAGCTTTAAAGCAGCAATAAGGGATTTAACTAAATTAACTAGCAAGCTAACTACCTAAAATGAACAACAAACACCAAAACCAGCACTGCTGGCACTGGTAAAAACTTGCTAGCGTGCTAACTGGTGTCTTCTGGCGACATAGTTGGTGATGTACTGTGAAAGCTTTTCTATAATTTTCAAAAAGTGGTCCATCCCAGACCACATACTGCATAGCCAAGGTGACAAGTGGAAACGACAGGTCTGTTTAGCTGTCCTTCACATGACCATATTCCATCAAAATGAGATTACAAATTATACTAAAACTAGTTGCCTATAAAAACATACCTCAACAAGTGGCAGATTTCTTTATACTGTTTCTTTAAACACAGCAGCTGTGCCTTCTTTCAAATTTCACAAGAGTCTATAAAGGACCGAAGACTTCCACCCATACTATTGCAAACCATATTGTTTGAAAAAGGTTTCTCTATGGATGCTCATAATAAACTGAGGTCTTAGCTTGTGTTGTGGTTGGTCTATTATTACTACTACAAGAAACCGAATGTTGGTTCTGCAGCTCAACCTAAAAAAAACACATCACACAGACACACAAACACACCAGGGTAACTCACCTGTGAATCACATATTACAAACAGTTCTTGCCGTTCAGACAGTAACCCAATCTTTATTAACACTCTTTCATCATAAACATAGATAATACATGATATATATATATATTTGTACCACTTCTATTGCCATCTTAAAATCACCCATTGTGTTTGTATGGCTGAAACAGACACAGAAGCAAACACACTTTGAAATTAAGGTGTAAAGAGGGTTGAGATGAGGAGCATCAGCTCACTGTTTTGTTTGTGTGTGCGCGTGTGTGTGTGTGTGTGAAGGAACATCAGCCCAGCACAGGATTTCTGACTGATGGGGTGGACAGGGGTAAGAGAGGAGAGACCAAATGGAGGGGGAGTACCATAGGAGCTAATAAGAGAGAGAGGGGAGGGAGGATGAGAGATAACTAGGCCAATATGACCGGATGGATACCATTCTCATTGAGATACCAGTACAACAGCTGCATCCAGAACCATCTCTCCCTCTCTCTCTGGTCATCCCCTCGTGGATAAAGTGCTCTGTGACTGTCTATTGCCTTACGAGGAGGACAGGGTTAGCTAAAAGGGCACTGGTTTAGTTTAGTTCTGACCACTTAGGAACTGGGGCGCAACAGATTTTCTGTTTGTTGAACAGAAAATCAAAAAAAGTGATATTGCTGAAATCAGAAAAAATAAACAAAAATGTCTACACAAAACAGAACACCATTGTCTATGTCAGTCAGAGCTCTTCTTAGAATTCACATTTTGAGCTATGCTGCCCTCATCTGTCCCGGTGTGGCTGATTGTTACCTGTTGTACAGGTATGCTGGAGCTGCATTTGACCTGTGATACAGGCGTGTTTTGGGCGTCTGTAACCTGTGATACAGGTGTGTTGTGGGCGTCTGTAACCTGAGATACAGGTGTGTTGTGGGCGTCTGTAACCTGTGATACAGGTGTGTTGTGGGCGTCTGTAACCTGAGATACAGGTGTGTTGTGGGCGTCTGTAACCTGAGATACAGGTGTGTTGTGGGCGTCTGTAACCTGTGATACAGGCGTGTTGTGGGCGTCTGTAACCTGAGATACAGGCGTGATGTGGGCGTCTGTAACCTGAGATACAGGTGTATTGTGGGCGTCTGTAACCTGAGATACAGGCGTGATGTGGATGTCTGTAACCTGAGATACAGGTGTGTTGTGGGCGTCTGTAACCTGTGATACAGGTGTGTTGTAGTACTGCGGTGCATGGTTGTTCCCTGTAGTACAGGTGTCTAGTAGTTAGGCATCACCTGTAACACAGCTAGGCGGTGGCTGGCTGCTACCTGTAGTACAGATAGGCAGCGATAGCGACGAGTCCTGTGGGCAGAAGGAAGAGTGGTGTGAGCTGCAGTCCCAGCATCGCCCAGGAGATGGCGCCGTTGACCAGCATGGCTGAGGAGATGACGAAGAGCCGTGTGATTCCACTGCCGTGCTTCATCACCACTGACATCATCAGGCCCGCCGCTGCCTGCCCAATCACAATCAGCCACACCAGAGCAGAGAAGCCCTCCAGGAAGCTCCTCTCCTTGGCGTTCCCGCCCACGTGGGTGGCGACATTGATGGCCACGCCCCAGGTGTAGAGGAAAATGTTTTGCAGGCTGAGCGGCAGACGCTGGCTCTTCAGCGTGCGCTCAGTGATGACGGCCGCCAGGCCCGAGGCCGAGCAGTACACCAGCAGCAGCACCAGGCCTTGCCCAGTCACATGAAGCCTGGGGCCCCAGTGGTCCTCCGGCCCAGCCGAGGGCTCATTCACCAGGCTGCTGTAGCTGTGAGCTCCCCCGGCCATCGTCAGCAGGCCCAGGGCCAGCCACTGGGTGGGCCGCAGCCTCTTCCCCAGGCAGGACGAGTAGAGCATTGCCGTGGAGACGATCTTGAGGTTGCTGAGCAGCTGGAAGGTGCTGGGGTCCATGTGAGCCTGCATATACACCACCAGGTTGTTGTTGAGGGCGTAGAGCACCGCAGGGGCAGCGTAGGGCAGCACTAGGACCCCGCTGACCGACGTGCTGAAGAGGGCGGAACGGCCCTCGGTGGCCAGGAGCGTTGCCGAGGAAACCAGCAGCTTGGTGAGCTCGATGAGGATGACGCAGGACGAAGGGCTAAAGGGGATGCGGCCATCAGATTGGGTGAGAGCGATGAGGGGGGCGTGAGAGCCGTAGATCAGAACCAGCAAGCAGAGCAAGACCACCCAGCCTGAACCCCGCAGCCAGGCTGCACCCCAAAACCAGCTCATACCCCGGCACCAGCGGCCACGATGGAGCGGCTCAGAGGGCTCTGAGCTGACATTATCAATCACAATCATTGATCACTTATTTAGAACACAGGGGGCTTCTCATATGCAAAAAAAAAAATAAAATAAACAAAATGAAAAAAAAAAAAAAAAAAAGCATCTAAAGCACACACAAATACAATTGAAACCAACTCTCTTAACTTGGATCAAATATCAAATCTTTAAAATTATTTCTTTGTTAGAAACTCTCTTTGGGACGATTTTTCATTTGGGAACACAACCCAAGAGCTCCTGGGTCAGAAGGTAGATCACCATGGCAACAACCTCAAACGGCTTCCCGACATCTACCATACTGTCTGACAACAAGACTATAGTCTAAACAGGTCACCCTGTATTACAACCCTATGGCAGTCCATATGAAAAACAGCAAGTCTGAGCTGGGGTCTTAGTTCAGCATCTTCTCATCACTCTCCAACACACTTAATTACAGTCATCAAGCCACTCATACTCATGATTATATAATCCTTATTTAGTTATCTTACAGTAATATTCTTAACTCTGTGTATCCAGTGCAGTCCAGATTGAAGCTGAGGGCAGGGCACATCTACTGCTGGTGGAGTCCATGATTGAGGCAGTCTATTTGACTGCACTTCCCTCACTCACCAGCAGTAGGTAGCAGTGAGGTGCCAGAGCTTATTTGCCGGGGCCTTTCCTCAATGAGCTGGCGTAGTCCCGCAGCGTCTGTTCAATGTTGGGAACAGGATAGTTCTGTGCCACAAAGGCACCAGTGCAGATGCCCAGACACACTCCCAAAATAGCAGTTGAGCGTAGCTTGGCAACCACAAAGCCTGCCAGGGCACCCTTCAGGAAGGGGGAGGCCAAGAGAGTGCCACCCTGCAAATGTCACACACACACACACACACACACACATACACACACACAACGATGCTTTAATTTGAATTCATAAGACAATGCAACAAAACAAAATCCAAATACAAGGCAATGACAAGGCAGTAAGTGAAAGATGACCCCCCTCCAAAAAAAAACCCACACTCTGTGTTTCTGAGAAAAATAAACTTCAGGCCACGTGTCAGGTTGAGTTAATATATGTAAAGGTCTTTTTTGACGCAAGTGTGTGTGTACTTACCTGGGGTATTCCCGCTTGCACCTCGTTCTCCACGCGCCTCTGGATGCTCTCCAGCTGATCCTTCAGCTCCGCCAGATCCTTTAGCTGACTCTCAGGGTCCTCACACACACAAACAATTCATTGTAAACATAAGCAATCATATGTATCCTGCCTGAAGGCCATTATCTAGGTTAGCCGTTTTAGTATTATCTGACTAATATTATTGTGCGTCAGCTCTTTAAAGTGCCACAGCCTGATTGACTAGGCTATCAAGACATCACATAGCTTTATGTCTTGCGTTCAACTGCAATAGCAATTTATTCAGGTGGCAATAAGAAGGCTTAATTCAGCAAAACAGGGACACCATACATCACAGGCATCGGGGGGAAGAGCGGCCCAGTCGCACCATTGGTACTGGAGCACAGTTCTGGTATGGTATGGTATGGTATGGTACTTGTATGGTCTGGTACTGCAGCTCCGTTAGGGTAAACACTGCAGGGTTTCAGGTCATGTGACTAGTGAATTTAGCTGACAGACGTCTTTGCACCCGGTGTCACGTAAAGCATGCATGCACGACTGCAGGGACATACGTGCTTGAAATCAGTTTATTCAGAGAAATTAAAGTCTATATGTGTGAGTGACTATCTACCTAACTCGTTCCTAATATATCGCCAAGCAAGACTGCAAGCTAGCATCAGCCATGACAGGATCAAGTTACACATCAACATGTCCAACCATTTATGTTCAGTAGTCAACAACGTTAATAAAGAAAGACGAAACTGGAGTCAAGCAGCGGTAGCATGACTTTTCTGAGCTCTGTAAAAACGCAGATGTTAGATTATGGGACTAGGTTAAGATAGCATGTAGGCTACAGCACTCACCTTGTCATCCGCCATATTTGATCACAAATCCGGTCCTCGATTCATCTTGTCTGAAAGACATTTCTCGTTTTAACAACGCTGGATTTCTTTGGTCTGCGTTTTGGCAACTTCAAGCTGTAGTGAGCGTTTGTATCATCACGTGTAATTGCTTAATCTATACAACAACTGTCTCTGTGAGAAGTTTTCTTACTACTTAGTGAGCTGATCAGCAGTGAGGACGTCCTAATTAGTTATTCGTATTATATTTAGCTTCGAAAGTTACAGGTCTTGCATGTATGACTGCTCAGCACTGATATGAAATCAGTCAATGGAACTTCAGTGTGATACATGTGCAGAACATACTAAATACAACAAACTTGGGAAAACTCAGTAACTTCATGTGTCCATTCAGTTCAGCAGAAAAATAAATATATGCTATTCCGGCTACAAACAACGGCAGAAACGCTTTCACGTGTTTAAAACGTGGCCCACGATTGGAAGTTATAGATTCATTCTATCACATGATTGGTTGTCAACCTTAGCAACAAAGCGCCATTTTAACGAAACACTGGAGAAGTACGAAGACGAAAAGAGAGTCTTTCTGAATTATTATAAGAGATCTGAACTAAATAATTTGACGATTAGACAAATTATATCATGCTCTGATCATTTCAAGTATATCTGATCTGACGTTTAGCTGGACTGGGGCGTATTACAACTGCAAACCAGGTAAGGTTGCAACAAGGCAGTCGCTCATTGGATAATTCTTTGAGGCTGAAGTCAGTATGGAGACACACAAATACTCAGGATTTTCTTACGGGAGGGAGATATCAGACCAACCTCACTGTAACTATGCAAGTGCGCGTGGTAGATGGCCATTTTTGCATCTTTAAATTTGCGCTTTATATTCCATATTGGTGGTTGATATGAGTGCCTTGATGCAAGCCACCTTTAGTTAGTAGCCATCTTAAGAGAGAGGGTCACCGGCCTGAGGTTGTCTTTCTCTTGCGCTGAGTTTTGGCGTTTGGGGAAATGACTCGGCTTAAGTATCACTGTCAGTGAAGGGCAGGCTTGAATCGCCAGCGTGTTCTGTCTGGCGGAGGCCCAGTCCCTAGCTGCGCTATTCGGCTCAGTCTTTATGCTAAATGCTATAAATAAGTCATAGAGCCTGTGGTGTTATTAAAGTGTTGTTGTGGCACAGCCTGATGGTGAAATGTATGTGCACAGTGCTACAAATATAGCCGGCTCTGAAGAATGACAGCCAGGGACCCTCTTATTCGTGGGGTGGTCCAGAATGCATTGAAATCACAGAGGTATCAGCCAGCTTTGCACTGCGCCTTGATAAAATGTTAATTGTCAGTGGTACTTTATAAACTAAACTGAATTGAATTGATTTGATCAAACATCATCATAGGTGACCACATGCTGTTGTAACCACTCCCAGCTGACTGCAAGGTGGATGCACCCCTTATCATGGCCAGATCTGCTTGAGAGGTCCGGGGGTGTTCGATTGGGACTTTTGTAGTATAACCTGTGGGTACCTGTTGGCTCTGTGTGCCAAATGAGTCACTGGGTGGCTGCTTTGCCTGGTTCAGTTACTGCATAGAAGAGTGTGAGCTTTTGTTATTCGAAATATATCTGGTGTTAAACTGCAAGAAATGGCAAGCAGGATTTGTATGTCAGCACTTGGGATCGTTCCCCGGCATCTCCAAAAGCGCTTGGAGACGTGCTCTTCCAAATTTCTTTGATGGAAATACAATGACATTAAAGAGATTCAAATAATTCCCAGTTGCATTGCTGACACTCGTATGGCCTCAGTAGTCTTCTGAGCTGAAAGATTTACTGATATCTTATAGCGTTCTCGCTGAGTATTGGCTGTCTAAGGCTATGTTTTGTGCCACAGTGGGTTATTTTGAATTATTTGCAAAATTTTGATTTGTATGTGTGTGCGTTTGTTTTGTGTGCGTGTGTGTAGTTGTGGTGAGGGTAAGGGAGATGGAGGCTGTGTTTGAGGACTCGGAGGTGAAGCTTGTTGAGGAGGTGGAGAGCTGCTACACCTCCGTGGAGGTTCCGTCTCCCAAGAGGAGAAGGAAACCCAAAGGCCACGGAGAACGAGTCGACAAAACCAAAAAACCCAGGTACCACCCCCCCCCCCCCAAAAAAACCTCAAGTACTTATCACCCCCCCTAAACAAGATACACATTTATACATGTACTCAACACCCCAAGAAAAAAGTACTTTTGACCCTTGCACAAATCTGACACTGATCACACAGAAACCACAAAAAGCCACTGATCCTAGATTCAATTAGAGTTCAGTTCAATTCAATTTTATTTATGTAGCCAAAACAACAAAATTGTCTCTAGGTGCTTTCCAGAGCCCAAGGCCTGATCCCCCTTAGAGCAAGCACAATGGCGAGTATCAATCATCATTCAATCATTTCACAAATGTCTGTGATGGATTAAAAAAGAGATAAAAGTAATAAATGCAGGGATGGTCACAAATGCCATGCATGTTCGTTAGTCGGTAACAGTATTTACATTGGTGAATCTTGTGACATTTATTTGTGAATCAGGAAATACATTTGGGAATCGTGTGTCATTTAATTTTGAATTAGGAAACTATTCTTACGCAAAAAATAAAAGGCCCTTTTGTCGGAATATGACATTAGTTGCCATATAACACCCTGTGCTGTTCTGAGGTCAGTCTTAAATGGAGGGGTCTCCCTTTATGAGTGGAAATTTCTTGCCACTGTCTCCATTGTCATGCTCTTGGGCGGTCCAGGCCATGGGTTCTGTGCAATGTCCTCAGTCTCCGCTGTAGGCTATATGAGTGCCTGAAACTGAGCGGTTGGGAATTAAAGTGAAAAAATGTCTTTGCCGTCACCCCACTCCAGGTCGGCATATCTGCTGTACTACTTTGACGTGCACCAGCGTCTGCAGCAGGAGCACCCTGAGCTGCCGCAGTCGGAGATCAACAAGCGGGTCAGCGAGAGCTGGAGGAGGCTTAGCGTGGCCGACAAAGCCTTCTACCTGGACCGGGCCTCGCTGGAGCGGGACGGGCTTGGACAGGTGGGTCATCAGAAGAACTTAAACAGGCCAGGCCTTGTCAGAAGATTTAGAACGTGCCCTCATCAGAACATAGTGGAACTGTGGTAGAAAGTGTTTCGCCAGAACAGACATCAGCGAAAAACCGTTTTCTGATCATAGCTAGAGAGATTTAGCACATTTCACTACTGATATCTTAATATACAGTCCCTCTTTAGGGGTCACTAGCATGTGTTGTCAGATATTTGGCCTACCACAAGTATTCATGATTATTTACTATTTTCCTGAGTGTGTGTATCAAGGTGAACCACCATACTCTCTCCCTCACACACACACACACACACAAACATGCTCCCACATTCTAATCTTGTCCTTCACCCCCACCCTCACCCCTGACCTCTGACCTTACGCAGAGAGCTGTCTCTGCTGTTGCCTCTCAGGATGTCCCAGGCTTCCGGAAGATTCTCCCACGGGCCAGCTATGTTTTGCTTCCTAAGGCTGGGTCACTGGATGAGCAAGTCGGTGGGACTGTGGAGGTGTGTGTGGAGGAAGGGACGGAGCCTCTCTTTTCCCCCATGGCACTTGGTAGCGAGGTGGAGCTGGCCGAGCAAACTGTTGCCTTGGAGATGCCGAGGGATGATGCTGCTGCTGCTGCCGTAGCAACCCTACCTCATGCGAACCCCCTCACACACACTCAGAGCAGCTGCCCAGTCAAAGAGGAGGAAGCCACACACACCACCGCAGTTGGCATGGCAATGGAGGAGGGGCTGGAGGGAGGGGCTTTGGTGCAGCAGGTGAAGTCCGACTCCACCCACCTGGTGGCCATCATACCCAATCAGGTGAGTAGTTGGATTTGACTGGCATTGAAATGGCATTGAAATTATGGCATTTGAAAGTGACTTCCACGAGTGGAGTTCTAACGCCTCCCCTCAACTCTTCCAGAGCCTGCTGGAAAACAAGCTCATCTCCCCAACAAGCTCTCTTGTCATGCTCCCCATTGTGTCCAGTGTGGAGCCGGCCCCCAAGCCTTCAGTCAAACTGGTGTGTGTTTTACTGTCCTGTATGTGCATGTGTGTGTTTGCGCCATTGTCTTTTTTTTTTCTGTGTGATTTCCTCCTTTAAAGGCACCCAGTGCAACATTTGGGCATCAAAATGGAAATATTCTGGATAAGACAATCTTTATGATATTTACATTTACCATATTAGCACATTTGCATCATTATTTGATACTTTGGGCCTTAAAAAGAGCGATAAAACTAGCCGGTGCCACCAATAACTAAATATTTGAAATGGCCTCTCCCCACCGGCGGCGCTGGCAGTGCAGTTTTCTATCAGTTCTCACCACACAACGACGTCTCATCTTTGCTCCTTGAATGTCGATATGTAATGGTATGGAGTTATTGAAACTTACTATGTGTAAAAAATACTAGAAATTGAATGTTTATTTTTCGAGTCTCAAGCCTCTAATGTTGCACTGGGTGCCTTTAAGTTGTATTACTTCTATTAATATTGTAATTGTTTGTGTCTGTGTTTAGTCCATAAAGTACACCCGGAGAGGGAGGGGCAGCTGCCATACCCCGGGTTGCTCCTTCAACTATGTCACACGACACAAACCCCCGCAGTGCCCCCTGTGTGGACTACACCTGGGGGGAAAGTGGATCGCCATGGTGAGTGAATGTACACACAATTACATACAAACACACACGTACATACACACACACACACACACACACACACACACACACACACACACAGATACACACACACACACACACACACACACACACCCTTTATCCCGTGGGCTGATTGTCTGTTCATTTAACAGGGGAAGAAAGAATCAGATAAAGCACGCGCAGTGCCTAGCAACAACAGGCCACCTCGGAAACCACAGAAAGACCTGAAAACAGCCCCCCCCTCCGCATCAGAACCAGAGGGGGTGGACCAGGGAGCGGAGCTTGCCACCCATCTAGACTCTAAAGCTATAGCTAGCCTCAAGCAGCGAAAGAGGACCGGCCGTTTGACACGGGAACAGCGGGCAGAGCCAAACCCTGCTTCTGCACCTGGCCTGCCACCAGAGGGGGCCAGAGTCAAGAGCCCAGATCTGAAGGCCATGGGTGCCACTGCCATCTGTACTGGCACAGACGCAAGTCCTGGCGCTGCTGCTGAGACTGCT
>NC_137927.1:7058899-7076399 GCF_963457725.1 Sprattus sprattus | reverse complement strand
CTCTCTCTCTCTATTTCTCTCAATTCAATTCAATTTTCAATTCAAATGGCTTTATTGGCATGAATGTACGATACACTGTTGCCAAAGCACTAATAATAATAACAATATGATAATAACAATAGTAAAAATAACAATTGGTAATGCAGGAACAGATAAATTATGTAAATACCAAGTAAAACGAATAGATCCATAAAAAAGTAGTCATTACAATTCATTAACTAGAAAATGCATTTCCTGAAGGAAATACCAGTGCATGAAATGCAAAAGTTAGGAAAGGAAGAAGAAAAGAAAGAAGAGTGGAAGAAGGAAATACGAAAGGAAAGAAGAGTGGGAGAAGGAAAGAAGGGTGAAGAAAGGAGAGAAGAGAGGATGAAGGAAAGAAGAGTGAAAGAAGAAAAGAAAGAAGAGTGAAGAAAGGAAAGAAGAGTGGAAGAAGAAAAGAAACAAGAGTGAAGAAAGGAAAGAAGAGTGAAAGAAGGAAATAATAGTTGAAGAAGGAAAGAAGAAAGGAAAGAAGAGTGAACAAAGGAAAGAAGAAAGGAGAGTGAAGAAAGGAAAGAAAAGTGAAAGAAGGAAATAAGAGTGGAAGAAGGAAAGAAGAAAGGAAAGAAGAGTGGAAGAAGGAAAGAAGAGTGAAAGAGAAAAAGAGAGTGAAAATATTGAAAAAAGGAGATAAAAATGGAGTGAAGAAGAGGGATTGAGTGTGAGAGAAAGTAGACTGAGAGGGATAGAGAGAAAGATGGAGAGATGGAGAGAAAAAAAAGTAGAGAATGGAAGGTGTCTTAATGTTCCTAGTTACAGTTAAATTGAGAGGGACAGAGAAGAGGTTCCTTTGATTTGGTGCAGCTGTCAGTGAAGCACAGGTGCAAGCCAGTTTAAAGACCCTATTATGATGTCATAATGGCCCAATGTAAGTCAATGGGAAAATTTAGATTAGTTTTTATCTAATATCTTAAAAATTATAAAGTTTAGAAAAGTGAAAAATACATAGCATAAGTGTCCTTTACAAGACCTACGTGACAAAGTTTGAATGAAGTTTCTACGTTAAGCGGTTCGGGCTGAATTAATCGCAGAAAAGGGTAACAAGAATAAGAAGAAGAAGAAGAAGAAGAAGAAGAAGCCTAGGAATAACAATACAGGGCATTTCATGCACTGTAATTATAACTAGAAAATGCATTTCCTGAAGGAAATACCAGTGCATGAAATGCAAAGGTTAAGAAAGGAAGAAGAAAAGAAAGAAGAGTGAAAAAAGGAAAGAAGAGTGTAAGGAGGAAAGAAGAGTGAATAAAGGAAAGAAAAGTGGAAGAAGGAAAGAAGAGTGGATGAAGGAAAAAAGAAAGGCAAGAAGAGTGGAAGAAGGAAAGACAAAAGGAAAGAAGAGTGAAGAAAGGAAAGAAGAGTGGAAGAGGGAAAGAAGAAAGGAAAGAAGAGTGAAAGAAGGAAAGAAGAAAAGAAAGAAGAGTGAAGAAAGGAAAGAAGAGTGGAAGAAGGAAAGAAGAAAAGAAAGAAGAGTGAAATAATGAAAGAAGAAAGGAAAGAAGAGTGGAAGAAGGAAATAAGGAAAGAAAGAAGAGTGAAAGAAGGAAAGAAGAGTGTAAGAAGGAAAGAAGAGTGGATGAAGGAAAAAAGAAAGGCAAGAAGAGTGGAAGAAGGAAAGAAAAATGGAAGAAGAAAATAAGAAAGGAAAGAAGAGTGGAAGAAGGAAAGAAGAGTGAACAAGAGTGGCTCTGGATGAAGAGATAAAGAGAGAGTGAAAATATTGAAAAAAGGAGATAAAAATGGAGTGAAGAAGAGAGATTGAGTGTGAGAGAAAATTGACAGAGAGAAAGATGGAGAGATGGAGAGAAAAAAAAATAGAGAATGGATGGTGTCTTAATGTTCCTAGTTACGGTTAAATTGAGAGGGACAGAGAGAGAAGAGGTTCTTTGGATTTGGCACAGGTGTCAGTGAAGCATACTAAGGCAGAAGGCAGTAACTTCTATGTTAAAGCTCAGTGGTATGATAACAATGGAATAATGACCCTATTAATTAATCAGTAGTAATACTATTTCATTTATCACAATTACCAATACAATGATTATCACACACACACACACACACACACACACACACACAGACACCATTGAATTATCACATTAAGCACATAAAACAATGAACTTGAATTGTCACATGAAACACATAAAACATCTATGTCAGTCCATTGGGGGGGGGGTGTGTGTGTGTGTGTGTGTGTGTGTGTGTGTGTGTGTGTGAGAGAGAGAGAGAGAGAGAGAACGATAGAGAATGAGGCCCATTTTCCCCCTCCACATGCCCCCGCTCGCCAAGCGAAGTTACCCGATTTAGATGCACCTTTTTCGGACTAGCCACAGGCACTGGGTGGGGGAATAGCCCGATAGCTTAGCATATCTGCCATCCAATTCTAATGGTAATGCTACCTAGCTTGGTATGCTAATTGTCGGTAGCCTATACATCGTGAAATCAACCAAAATACTGATGTCACTGGCTTTAATTTGATAATGGCATGTTAGTAGTACATTTAATATCAGTACATTTGTTTAATTACTGCTGATATTTTACAAATACGTCAAAAACTCATTTTTGACCAAACTTGAAGTTACGGTCTTTTGCCTTAGCACGGCAGAGTAAAGCACAGGTGCAAGCCAGTTTAAAGACCCTATTATGATGTCATAATGGCCCAATGTAAGTCAATGGGAGAAATTTATATTCGTTTTTCTTTAATATCTTAAAAAGTATAAAGTTTAGAAAAGTGAAAAATACATAGCATAAGTGTCGTTTACAAGACCTACGCGACAAAGTTTGAATGAAGTTTCTACGTTAAGCGGTTCGGGCTGAATTAATCGCAGAAAAAGGTAACAAGAATAAGAAGAAGAAGAAGAAGAAGCCTAGGAATAACAATACAGGGCATTTCATGCACTGTAATAATTACGTAAAGAACTAGAAAATGCATTTCCTGAAGGAAATACCAGTGCATGAAATGCAAAGGTTAAGAAAGGAAGAAGAAAAGAAAGAAGAGTGAAAGAAGGAAAGAAGAAAGGAAAGAAGAGTGTAAGAAGGAAAGAAGAGTGAAGAAAGGAAAGAAAAGTGGAAGAAGGAAAGAAGAGTGGATGAAGGAAAAAAGAAAGGCAAGAAGAGTGGAATAAGGAAAGACAAAAGGAAAGAAGAGTGAAGAAAGGAGAGAAGAGTGGAAGAGGGAAAGAAGAAAGGAAAGAAGAGTGAAAGAAGGAAAGAAGAAAAGAAAGAAGAGTGAAGAAAGGAAAGAAGAGTGGAAGAAGGAAAGAAGAAAAGAAAGAAGAGTGAAATAATGAAAGAAGAAAGGAAAGAAGAGTGAAGGAAGGAAAGAAGAGTGGAAGAAGGAAATAAGGAAAGAAAGAAGAGTGAAAGAAGGAAAGAAGAAAGGAAAGAAGAGTGTAAGAAGGAAAGAAGAGTGAAGAAAGGAAAGAAAAGTGGAAGAAGGAAAGAAGAGTGGATGAAGGAAAAAAGAAAGGCAAGAAGAGTGGAAGAAGGAAAGAAAAATGGAAGAAGAAAATAAGAAAGGAAAGAAGAGTGGAAGAAGGAAAGAAGAGTGAACAAGAGTGGCTCTGGATGAAGAGATAAAGAGAGAGTGAAAATATTGAAAAAAGGAGATAAAAATGGAGTGAAGAAGACAGATTGAGTGTGAGAGAAAGTTGACAGAGAGAAAGATGGAGAGAAAAAAAAATAGAGAATGGATGGTGTCTTAATGTTCCTAGTTACAGTTAAATTGAGAGGGACAGAGAGAGAAGAGGTTCTTTGGATTTGGCACAGGTGTCAGTGAAGCATACTAAGGCAGAAGGCAGTAACTTCTATGTTAAAGCTCAGTGGTATGATAACAATGGAATAATGACCCTATTAATTAATCAGTAGTAATACTATTTCATTTATCACAATTACCAATACAATGATTATCACACACACACACACACACACACACACACACCATTGAATTATCACATTAAGCACATAAAACAATGAACTTGAATTGTCACATGAAACACATAAAACATCTATGTCAGTCCATTGGGGTGTGTGTGTGTGTGTGTGTGTGTGTGTGTGAGAGAGAGAGAGAGAGAGAGAGAACGATAGAGAATGAGGCCCATTTTCCCCCTCCACATGCCCCCGCTCGCCAAGCGAAGTTACCCGATTTAGATGCACCTTTTTCGAACTAGCCACAGGCACTGGGTGGGGGAATAGCCCGATAGCTTAGCATATCTGCCATGCAATTCTAATGGTAATGCTACCTAGCTTGGTATGCTAACTGTCGGTAGCCTATACATCGTGAAATCAACCAAAATACTGATGTCACTGGCTTTAATTTGATAATGGCATGTTAGTAGTACATTTAATATCAGTACATTTGTTTAATTACTGCTGATATTTTACAAATACGTCAAAAACTCATTTTTGACCAAACTTGAAGTTACGGTCTTTTGCCTTAGCACGGCAGAGTAAAGCGCACAGGTGCAAGCCAGTTTAAAGACCCTATTATGATGTCATAATGGCCCAATGTAAGTCAATGGGAGAAATTTATATTCGTTTTTCTTTAATATCTTAAAAAGTATAAAGTTTAGAAAAGTGAAAAATACATAGCATAAGTGTCGTTTACAAGACCTACGCGACAAAGTTTGAATGAAGTTTCTACGTTAAGCGGTTCGGGCTGAATTAATCGCAGAAAAAGGTAACAAGAATAAGAAGAAGAAGAAGAAGAAGAAGAAGAAGAAGAAGCCTAGGAATAACAATACAGGGCATTTCATGCACTGTAATAATAATAAAAAAAAACATATACAGTATAGATTAAATAGATTAAAAAAACAAACAAACAAAAAAAGTACGAGTTCAGGCCTATGTTTATAGGTGATATGGCCTGCTCACGGAGGATGTGGCAGGACTGCACATATTCAGAAGCTAAAAAGATACATGTCTCAATTTCCCCCAGGAGGAATGGCAGTTTCTGTTGGTTATCTAGGTTCATGAAACCAGGGTGGATGTTTTCAAATTGGTTGAAATATGCATTTCTTATATTTTGGTACTTTTTCACATTCCGTAAGAAAATGAGGCTCATTTTCGATAGCGTTCATATTACAGTGGACGCATAGTCTCCCTTCGGGAGCCACCCAGCATTGTCTGTGCCGCCCCTTCTCCACTGCGAGACTATGGTCGCTGAGCCTGTATTTTGTCAAAATAATTCTTTGTTTATAATTTTTGATTTGGGTAAGGTATGGTGCCAATTTGTATTCCTTTTTTAATGTTCTATAAACATTTAATTTGCTGGACTCTTTAATTTGGTTCTTCCAGCATTTCATATAATATTCTGTATTGCTTTCTTTTAAGTGTCTAAGCCTCTCTCTCTCCCTGTGTCTCTCTCTCTCTCTCTCTCTCTCTCTCTCTCTCTCTCTCTCTCTCTCTCTCCCTGTTTGTCTGTAGTTCACCTGGCCTGAGTATGCAGTGTCTGATGAGGTTCAAGCTGACGACTTCTGGTTGACCATGGAGAACGAGGCGCTGGAACAGGCTGCCTTCCCATCTAGTCCACCAATCACACGCTTTGACGCCTCCATCATCGCTCCTTTTATCCCGCCCCTTATGAGGGCTGCCGCTGTTATTAACACGGAAAAGGACAAGTGCCTTACACACACTCCTGCAGGTACCCAACACCCCCCCCCCCCCCCCCCACACACACACACACACACACACACAGACCATGGTTTCGGTTAGCAAGCATTGCAAGGACAAATTTGATGACATGTAGGCAGAGCCTTTTTTTAAATTACAGATGTTACAGGTTACAGGTGTTTTGTAATATTCCACATTTATGTGTGTGTGTGTGTGTGTGTGTGTGTGTTTGTGTGTGTGTACATACACAGGAGACCCATCTACTCTGGTGCGTTTGATCCACGAGGGTCAGCTGAACCCAGAGCAGTTGCATGAACACACACAAGCGGAACTGCAAAGTGTGTTAGAACGCTGTGAAGTCCCCACCACACCCAACGGCACCAAGGTGAGGGTGTGTGTGTGTTTGTGTGTGTGTGTGTGTGTGTCTGTGTGTGTGTGTGTGTGTGTGCGCGTGTGTGTGTTTGGTTATTCTCTAGCTCTAAAAACTGCACTCTTTTCCCCTTCTCCCGTTGTCTCTCTAGGAGGAGTTGCTGGAGAGTGTGATTTCTCTCTACACACACATCCAGAGTGGTCAGAGGACCGGCCCCCCTCCCCCCTCTCATCTGACTTCAGGCAGACTCAGCAAAGTCTGTCCTCACCAGGTAACACACACACACACACACACACACACACACTTACCCCTCAGACACACACCTGTATGTGAGTGTGGGTGAGGGTGGTATTTGGCACTAAGTACCTTGTATGACCTCTGTCTCTCCCTGCATGTGTGTGTGTGTGTGTGTGTGTGTGTGTGTGTGTGTGTGTGTGTGTGTGTGTGTGTGTGTGCTGACTGACCTCTGTCTCTCCCTGCATCTTTGTGTGTATATACTGTGTGTATTTACTGTATGTGTGTGTGTGCTGATTGACCTCTGTCTCTCCCTGCGTCTGTCTGTGTATGCATGCATATGTGTGTATGTGTAGGTGGTGTGTGGCAGTAAGTATCTTGTGCGTGCTGAAAGTGCCCGGGACCATGTGGACCTGCTGGTGTCGTCTAGGTTCTGGCCGGTGGTGTATGTGGCAGACTGTGGCCAGCAGGTGGCACTGTGCACTGAGGTGCTGTATCCACAGCTGGCACAGAGCATGTGGACGAGCAGGCAGGGCTGCCTCTCCGACCCCCTGGAACCAGACCAGGTCAGGATCATATCTGGGGGCTACAGAACTCTGTTGGGTGGGGGGTAGATTTAGGGGCAATAGAACTAGGGCGTAGGTTAAGTTATGTATAGGCAATTTATAAGTAGGATGAACCCCTGTAGACTAACAGTCTCATTTTCAAAGGGGTCCTTAACACAAATATTCAAAAGTACCATACATATACATATACATATACATACCATACATATAGAGCAGTGGCCCTAAAGGGGAACCCTGCAGTACACGGGTATAAGGACGCTATGGCAGTGAGGTTATAGAACTCTGTGGGGGGTAACACTGGGCTTTAGATGCATGATGCATGGTGTTGCTGGCCTCTTGTCATCTGTCCTAAAACCACATTATGTCTCTCTCTCTCTCTCTCTCTCTCTCTCTCTCTCTCTCTCTCTCTCTCTCTCTCTCCGCTGCATGTGTCAACATGGATGTGTGTATGTGTGTGTGTGTGTGTGTGTGTGTGTGTGTGTGTGTGTAGCTGGTGTCGTGTGAAGAGCTTCAGGAACACCTACAGAACTCAGACCCGACACTGTTGGACCCGTCTAGCCTGGACTCCCCTCTGCACCCCCTCACCCGCTCCCTGTCTCGCTGGGTGCTGCATCCCCCGACACACACTCACACACAAACACACACACACCGCTCCACAGAGATCTGCCCCGAACTGCAGCCTTACCTCAGTCCCACCCAGGAGGAGGGGTCAGCAGAGGAGGCCCTGCCCCCCGGCACCCTGCAAGATCAGGCGGTGACCTTTGAGAACGCTGCATTCTACTTCCTGTACAACCGCCTGCTGGACTTCCTGTGGAGCCGTGAGGTAGTGAACAGACAGATCTCAGAGGTGCTGCAGAGCTGCGGCGTCGGCCAGGTGGTGATCAGGGACGCCCTCTACAGGCTCGGAGTGGCACACATCAACACACAGCACGAGGACGCGGAGCAGGAGGAAGGGGGAGGGGGAGGGGGGGAATGAGAGGGAGATGGACAGATACACAGATCAACAGAGAGATGGAGAGGTACGCAGAACAAGAGAGAGAGCTACGCAGAGGAACAGAGAGTGAGAAGGAGAAAGGAGGTTAGAGAGAGAGAGAGGGACAGGCTCAGGGAAGAAGGGTGTGTGGAACACATTAACACACAACACAAGAAGCCCCCAAAACAGTGAGAGGAAGTGCGTGTATGTGTGTGTGTGAGAGAGAGTGTGTGTGTATGAGAGAGAGGATAGCGAGACAAGAGGGACAGAGAGAGAGAGAGAGAGAGAGAGAGAGAGAGAGAGAGAGGTGTGTTTTCATGCTGCTTTTCTGAAGGCCTGAAGAGATTGCTCAGTAGTAGTAAATACTGCCCCCTGTCTGTGGAGCTGGAAACAGAAGCTCATACCTGAGGAAGGGTGTGTGTGTGTGTGTGTGTGTGTGTGTGTGTGTGTGTGTGTGTGTGTGTGTGTGTGTGTGTGTGTGTGTGTGTGTGTGTGTGTGTGTGTGTGTGTGTGTGTGTGTGTGTGTGTGTGTGTGTTGTGTATGTAGTAACTGCTGGCACAGAGGCAAAGGTGGATGGAGGGTAGTTCACCTGTGTGACCAGTAGATGGCGCTACAGCGCTGAGCGTGGTGCGTGTGCGTGCGTGTGCGTGCGTCGAGGAGCGTGTAATTTGTGTGTTTAACTATATTTAAGTGTGTTTGGATATCTGATTGTGTATAAGTATGTTGGACACAAGATATCTTGGTCATTTACAGACGCAGACGCAGTGACTTAACCCAACCAGCAAGTAATTGTCGTGTGTGTGTGTGTGTGTGTGTGTGTGTGTGTGTGTGTGTGTGTGTGTGTGTGTGTGTGTGTGTGTGCGCCTTTTCTAAAGCATTCTTATTCAGGGGTTATTCAGGCTGCCTGTGACTGAAGGTGCTGATGGAATATGTAGTATTTGTGTCCGCTGCCTCACCTGTATCAACAGGCTTGGTCTGTGTGCGTGTGTGTGCGCGTGTGTGTGTGTGATGATTGTAAACAAATACACAGTGTACCATGCACTCTGAATGTAAATTAACTTGGATCTCTGAAACTGCCTCAATGTGTGTGTGTGCGTGTGTGTGTGCGCGTGTGTGCGTGAGCTTGTGTCAGTGAGTGAGGGTCAGAGTAGAGAACATAGATGTCTCAGATGTTGTACCATGCTGAAGGCTCTTTTGTTGTTATGAAATAAATCAAATGTGAATCTGTCCTTAGTGTCTATGGGTGATGATGTCTCTCCCTCCGCAGTGAATGAGGAAGACAAACGTGTCTGGAACAGAAGTTGGGTTATTTGAAGCAGTTTCTGTGGTTATGGGAAGTTTTATTCACAGTTCCTTCCTTTGCGGATTGCTAAATCTCACACACACAAACTTCCTCTTTTGCATCTGAGACAGAGGCAGTGTGTGCATCTCCAGGGTGTATATGTGGGGGAGGAGGAGCCATCAGATGGGAGAGAGGGAGAGAGAGGAAAGAAAGAAGGAGTTAGATGAAGAGAGGTAAGTAAAAAAAAGACAGGCAGACCCTGGATCAGGGCCAGACTAGAGCCAGATCAAAGCCAGACTAGAGCCGCATCAGGGCCAGACTAGAGCCGGATCAGGGCCAGACTAGAGAGACACTAGGGAGTCAGAGGAAATCAGAGCTTTAATCTTTGGCGGAAGCCCTAAAATAGTCATGATAACAACATGATAACAAAGAATACACGGTCATGAAGAGGATATCAAAGAATACACACAGGCAGTCTTCAGACAAATCGCAAAAAATATACAATCAAGCAGAATGTCCAAACTGCTGCCAGCAAGACTGATACAAGAAATGCTACAAACTCGCCATCAATGAGACAGGCATATGATATATGATATTACACAACTCACATCACTGAGATTGGCTTATAGGAGATAGACGATATTACACAACTCACATCACTGAGATTGGCTTATAGGAGATAGATGATATTACACAACTCACATCACTGAGATTGGCTTATAGGAGATAGATGATATTACACAACTCACTGAAATTGGCATACGGGGAGATATATGATATCGTTCTACAACCGAAATCAAGGAGACTGACATTGCCAGTTTTGAAACTACAAACCACCATCAGTGAGATTGGTGTATGAGAGAATGCTACAAGTTCACCACCAATAAGAGACATAGGAGACATGACATCATTCAAACAGGTACTAATAAGAGACATAGGAAACATAAGACATCATTCAAACAGGTATATGAGCTGTGAGGTTGGGTCAATGAGACATAGCAGATCGATCTCCAAAGCTGAGTGGAGCTTCATGATCTAAACGGTGAGCTGATCCTGACCTGACAGTAGTTTGCAGACGAGTGTGTTAGGGAGACATGGCAAGTTAGTGAACACACAAAAGTGTGGTCATCTGGCAGTTTTTGCTGAGTGCATACTTCACATAAAACCATGGCAACCAAACAAACACACAGTCCATTTCGCAGGCAACAAAATCATTCTCTTACTAGAAACAATTCTGAACATTTAAAGATTGAAGCATTGTGTAACAACAATTGTATATGTTTGAATTGATTTGTGTAGATACTCATTATATATATATACACTATATAAATAAAAAAATGTGTTTAGTCTTTTACTTTTAACTGAAATGGGACTCACTGTAAGTGTCCAACCTGCCTTCATATTCAGACACTGGCCTATGCCAGTGTAAGGGGGAGCATACGCTACACACTAGAGGTGCACAGTGATGCTATTATCTGTATCTGTTTCTGTTAAACCAACAAAATAATCTGGATCTGTATTCGGATAGAAAACCGTGGCGTATACCGAAATCAAAATTACACATACAAACATTACATTCATACAAAGAGACCTGCTGCTATTCCAAGACACAATTTTTTTTGTCTTTTACTTGTTATGTACATCATCTGAACTTGATTAAATTGATCAAATTATCAAATATCATCAAAATACATAGGTCTACGGCATGAAGTATGATAGCTAAGCTAAGGTTATTTAAAATAATTGAAACTTTCTTGAGAGTAACACAATTATGAGATAACGTTTATCACTATATGCTTATATTAATTTCCAAATTTGGCTTTGAATGTTTAGTAGGCCTACAATTATTTATATTGAAATGCTATTATTACCTACATGTTTGTTTTCAACCAATGGCATTGTGTGAAACCTTAGCTAATCTACTAATAAACATCTGTTGTAACATCTATTTACATTATCGGTGCTTTCCAGAACAAAAGTATTCGGATTCGGATGCATCCCTACCACACAGGATTGTCCTGCAAAGGCTCTGGGTTAACCAAACGCCAAATGTAAGGATTAGTAAAGGCAGTCTGAGAAGAGTCTGTCTGTCTCACATTAAACAGATTTGCATTGGAGAAGGGCCACTCGGGTCAGACACACACACACACACACACACACACACACACACACACACACACACACACAAACACACACACAAAAACACACACACACATCCAAAATTCAGATAGACAGAAATAAGATGTATTTACAGGAGTGGGAAGGAAACTCCAGCACTGCTCCTGTTCTGAGAAACACATTTGGGAAATTCCTCACTTCCTCTAAAGAGGGCTGTCAAACAGACTCCAGTCAGATAGCAGTGATGGAGTAGGGAGATAGTCATCACAAACAACAGTCTGAAGATAGCCATCACACACACACACACAAGGCAGTCTGAAAAGGGCCATCACACACACACACACACTCATGGGAGCTGTATCAGGCCCGGTCCAATCCGGATCCCTGCCAGTGGGAGACAGACAGTCCAGACCAGGAGGCATTTACATGTGCAGGTCTAGTTTGTGGAAGAGATGCATTGGCTTATGAAACGGCGTATACAAAAGCATTACTTTCATAGTCACTGTGTGTTCAAGAGAACTGGTACTATAGTCATAGCTTGAGGACAGCTTAATATGATGAGAGATAAAACAAAAAAGTATAGTATATGTGTGTGTTTGTGTGTGTGAGTGTGCTTGAAGTGATCTCAGCAGAACAAGGAGTTGTTGGTCTTCATCAGCGAGAGTCAGAGAGAGAGAGTGAGTGTGTATGTGTGTGTGTGTTGGAGAGAGAGAGGGAGTGTGTGTGTGAGAGGGAGAGGAAGAGAGAGAGGGTTGTGTGTGTGTGAGAGAGAGAAAGATAGAGTGTGTTAGTGTGTGAGTCTGTATGTGTGTGTGAGAGAGAGATGGAGTGTGTGTGTGTGTGTGTGTGTGTATGTGTGTGTGTGAGAGAGAGAGAGAGAGAGAGAGTGTGTGTGTGTGTGTTTGGGTCTCTGCTCTCAGCAGAACTGGTAGTTGTTGGTCTTCATCAGTGGCTGCTCCTCTTCCTCTACTGCATCACGTGCCTGATCACATGACTCCTCAGTGCACTTGGCCTGGTCACATGACTCCTCAGTGCACTTGGCCTGGTCACATGACTCCTCCAGCTCATCTTCCTTCTGCTGCTGAGTGTTCTGATAGGTTCCCTATGGGCAGACAGAACACACACTGCAAAAAATGCCCCTCTAGATTTAAGACAAATAATTACATATTTAAGCAGGATTTTGCTTAAAACAAGCACATTTGGCTGCCAGTGCGTTGAGCAAATTTGGCTTGTTAAGATTTCTTAAAATAAGACCATTACTCCAAAAGCACAGAATGTCCTGAAATAAGACTAATTCCACTCATTTCAAGACATGTAGTTACCTCAAAATAAGCCTGATTTCACTCAAATCTAGTGAACTTCTGAGGCATTAGTACTTGAAATAAGAGACAATTCAAGCACAGAATGTCCTGAAATAAGACTAATTCCACTCATTTTAAGACATGTAGTTACCTCAAAATAAGCCTGATGTCACTCAAATCTAGTGAACTTATGAGGCATTAGTACTTGAAATAAGAGACAATTCAAGCACAGAATGTCCTGAAATAAGACTAATTCTACTTATTTCAAACCATGCAGTTACCTCAAAATAAGCCTAATGTCACTCAAATCTAGTGATCTTCTGAGGCATTAGTACTTGAAATAAGAAACAATTCAGGCTTCTACATAAGACCACAAAATCTTAAAATAAGAGTAAAATTTAGACTGACAACACTGATTTCAAGTCATATAGTAACTTCCAAAGAAGTCTGTCATCACTCAAACCTGGAGTACTTCTAAAGCTTTAAGTTACTTCAAATCAGACCAATAGCTCTTAAAATCATGGAAACATTTCACAACATATTATTTATCACTGTTTTATTACCCTGTTAATGAAGAAAACCAATAACAGGCATTTGACAATAATGAACAATATTAAGCATCAGAATGCTTAAATGTACTTAATTACATATTACACATAATGATTTTAGTTAACTGTCAGACATAAGGTACATTGACATCTAACATAAACGATAACAATTCAGCAACACATCAAACAGTCGGAAATCATCCAACAGCCAACAAATCATTAACAAATTTAGCTGGAAATACATTGGACATTGTGTTACTGTGTGCTGTCCTGACCTCCAGACATATAGAGAAAGAGATAGAGGGGGGGTGGGGCATAGAAAAGAGTGACATACAGAGAGAGGTTGACAAAGAGGAGAGGGAGAGACAGACTAGGTTTGGATGAATTCTTGCCGGTTAGCAAGCACCTTTTTATATGTTGTCATCTTTTCACTCTCGTCAATAGAATCTTTCAGTACATCTGTTTGTATTATGGACAATAGCGTAGCAATTCACTTGGAATAGGTGAACTGGCACACATAGCAACATCCCATCAGCATGAGGGACTCCGGAAGCATGTCCCTCGGCAAGGTCGTCAGTGGGGTATTGCTTACTGTCGGAAGCACATTGTCGGAGTCGATGATGAAGACAGGACTGCTAAGCGGCCTTTTACGCAAGAAGACATTGGGGTCCTCAGATGGCTGAAAGCAACAAATTGGGGGAGGGGGGCAGAATGAAGTTAAACCAAACACATGAAATTCACAAATGAAACCATTATGTACTGACACTAAAACCCACCTCAAGGACATTGTGTAGTGCCTCACTTGCTGATTTTAGTTTTCTTGGAGGGACGGCTGAGGAAGGGAACATTTTTAGGAGAACCTCCAACAAGGCAATGATCTGTGCAGCTGCAAACAAAGGGGTAAGAGTGAATCAGCAATATTTATGATGTCTCTGAAACTATGGATACTTAAGAACACTGAGGATTCAAGGAAAAGAGTGGAAGCATATCGGCTATGTGGCGATAATGACCAGGAAAACATGCATAGCCAGTCTAGCCACAATCTTTGGCTTTATCTATACAACCATCTTCTATCATATCTACTATTATAGACTTACCTTCCAGAAGTTACTGTGTTGTATTGTCCACTTGCTCCATCTGTAATTTAAAGAAAAGGGTTCTTACTCTTTCAGAAAGAAAAAAATCTTGAACTTCATGTCAAAGCTTCTGTCAGTGTGGGGGATCCTTAATATAGAGTAGCTAGCCAGCTAAGAGCTAACTGCAGCTACTATATCACCAACATTCACACTAAATGAGTCCTCTAAACTTGCTTACTTTTCACAGACAAGACTAATAGGGACACTTTCTGACATTGTATTACCTGGCACTAGTTAAAAACATACGTTAGCTCAGTCGAAATGTGCTTCAATTGAATTTAATGTGCTAGGTTAGCCGTCTTAGCTAACGCCAACTGTGCTAGCTTTGTTTGCTAAAAAGTTTATAACTTCAACCAGAGGTCTTGGTCATTTACGATACATTTGGTTTTCAATATCGCTGACGAATTACCAAAGTAGGCAGAAGTTAAATTATGTGAGCTTACCTTTAGCTTTTGAAGTAGAAAGGCACGATGTTTTCTTCAGCTGTTGTACTTGCTTCAGTTCACATCACTGGCATGCAGCCTCAGAGACGTTTTGAGATGTGTTCGAGTGAATCCGATCGTGCCACCAAGTTTGAGGAAAACTTGTGGTTTATGACGACACTTCTGACTGAGCATCTTGTGCTCATTGGTAATCCACATGTATCTCAAGTATATTTGACTGTGTTTTTTAAGTGATTTAGGTCACTTGAACTACATGGTGCAATTAAGTGGTTGTTAAAACTCATATCTATTTGAAAATAACTTGAATTATGACCTTTAATCCGTTAAGAAAAAAAACAAGCGAATTTATGCTTGAAATTAAACGTTTTCAACTTAAAACTAGAATGCGTTTCGTGAACGAACTGCGAGAGTGTGCTTGCTCTGTTGCGGCCATGACCGAGAGAACAAGTGCCTTGGAATTGGGGCAGGTGTCAGCTCTCCCTGCTGGATGAGCATGCACAAATGAGTATGCATGAGTGAGTATGCATGAGTGAGTATGCATGAGTGAGTAAACATGAGTGAGTATGCACGAGTGAGTATGCATGAGTGAGTATGCATGAGTGAGTATGCATGAGTGTGTAAGCATGAGTGAGTATGCACGAGTGAGTACACATGAGTGAGTATGCATGAGTGAGTATGCATGAGTGAGTAAACATGAGTGAGTACGCATGAGTGAGTACGCATGAGTGAGTAAACATGAGTAAGTATGCATGAGTAAGTATGCACGAGTGAGTATGCACGAGTGAGTATGCACGAGTGAGTATGCACGAGTGAGTAAACATGAGTGAGTATGCATGAGTGAGTAAACATGAGTGAGTATGCATGAGTAAGTATTCACGAGTGAGTATGCACGAGTGAGTATGCATGAGTGAGTATGCACGAGTGAGTAAACATGAGTGAGTATGCATGAGTGAGTAGAGCCCTGGTATGGAAGGTGTCTCTTAATATTCCTAGTTATACAGTTGAATGGAGAGGGACAGAGAGAGAAGAGGAACCGTGCGCAGGTGTCAGTGAGACTTGTCAGTGAATCACAGGTGCAAGCCAGTTTAATGAGCCTATTATGATGTCATAATGCCTCAAAGTTCTGCCATGCAAGTCTATGGAGAAAAAAGGTGATGGAAAAAGAGGAATAAAAAAGGAGTGGCAAGGTGTACCGCCACGAAAAGTCATAGCAGCTTGCACCGGATCGGGCCGGACGTTTTGGTGTTTGAACGGCGTCTCTATCTCAATCGGGCGAGGAGTAGTTAGCTGCAAGAAAAACTACTAGAATAAAAAAAATAGTAAAAAACGAAGAACAATAGTGTGCTTCCCTTCGGGCAAGCACACTAATAAGACTCCCACACTTAAAGTGGATTATTTTAAGATCTAGTACTCAAATCTAGTTTAAAATAACTCAAATTAAGTGCAAATGTGCTTATCAAGACAGCCCAAGTAATATTTGCTTGAAATAGGTAAAAATAACCTTACCAAGAAAGCACTAGGTAAGTACAATTTAGCTAGAAACAAGACCAACTAGATTTTTCATCTTAATATAAGAGTAATAACACTAGGTTAGAAAAGCATTTTTTGCAGTGCACACGCAGCATTTCAAAAAATAATTCTAACCATAACAGTAAAACTGTTCTTCAGCTACGAGGGTCACCAGGTTTTTTGGTGACATAAGTTTGTAAGCTAGCAAGAGAAAAGGATTTTATGGTGTTTTATCTACGGTAGTCAAAAAGCCCCAAAAGGGGTCACATGTCTTCGCATTCACATCCATTATAATGGGACTGTTAATGACGATGGTTCATTTCCTAGAGTTCCTTTAATCCTGGGGCTAAAGAAATCTTTTTATGTGACTTTGTAAGTCCTTTTTCCAGTACTTTCGATGTTTTTATGAAGTTACATTATTTACTGTCATACCTACTGTGAGTGATGTTTGTGTTTGTATGCAAGTGTTTGTATGTGTGTTTGTAAGCGAGTGTGTGTGTGTGTGTGTGATTGTATGCGATTGTGTGATTTGTAGGTTTGTATGTGTGTTTGTAGGTGATTGTGTGTGTGCGTGTGTGTGTGTTTGTATGCGAGTGTGTGTGTATGTGTATGTGTGTGTGTGTGTGTGTGTGTGTGTGTGTGTGTGTGTGTGTGTGTGTGTGTGTGTGTGTGTGTGTGTGTGTATGTACCTCTGAGTCAGGCTCCAGCTGGTCTCCCAGCAGTCTCTGGATCATACTGCAGATCTTACTGAAAGTGGGGCGCTCCGTAGGCTCCAGGTTCCAGCACATCCTCATGATGGAGTACCTACACACACACACACACACACACACATATCAAATTAATTCATTTCAGTGTGTGCTTGTGTCTTTGTGTGTCTTTGTGTGTGTATGTGGTAAGTGTGTGTGTGTGGTACAAATCCAAGTCCGATCAACCTCCTGCCTTCTCTTTGGATAATAAACCGATCCGTTTGTATGAACGTCACGAAACGTATCCTTATTTGGGACACAAATTCAACGTAGCTGGTGACTGGGAGGAACAAGTCACAGAGTTGTGCCATGAGTACACCCAAAGACTTGCATGGATAGATTCTGCTCCCCTCCCCATCATGATGAAAATCGAGGCCATTAGAATCATTGCAGTGGCTAAAATTCAACATCTCTTTTCGAACATTCACATCACACAGCAAACACTGGCAAAGTTGAACAACGAAACAGTGAGGCTGGTGAGAAAATGGTTCGGACTAAATAGCCATACAACTCGGGACATCATATTCCAACCACGCAGAGACGGGGGGCTGGGTGTCCCGAATATTGAGTGGCTTTACACATCCTCTAGAACCGGACATCTGATTAATATGCTGAATAATGATGATC
>NC_137927.1:7051399-7053899 GCF_963457725.1 Sprattus sprattus | reverse complement strand
ACAGAGAGAAAGGAGTGAAGACACGCAGATTGCACTGCCATCACTTACACACACACACCTGCGCACCCACTCACAGACACAAACACACACACATGGTTGAACTAACCCTTCAGCATCTTCACTGCCACGCGTGTGACGTTGTCCTCCTTTCCCATACCATACGCTCTGGCCTCCACCACTTTCCCAAAGGCTCCTGCTCCCAGAGTCTTTCCTGCAACACACACACAGGCCAGTTGGGACACACACACACACACACATACAAACATGGCTTTCCCATAAAAATGTCACAACCCTACAAACACACATGGCAGGAGCCGTGCTCACCCAGCCTCAGCTTGTCCCGGGGGAATTCCCATTTGTCATTGTACGGAAGCTGAGAGGGGTCAATAAAGGTGTAGTTGTTTCCATAAGTTGCCTCCACGATCTTCCAGCGAATCTCATAGCGCGGTTTCTGCGCAGGAGGACACACACACCAGTTTGTGAGTATGTAAAGGTATGTATGCAGGTATTTGTGTGTGTGTGAGTGTGTGTGTTAGTATGTATAAAGGGATGTATGCAGGTGTTTGTGTTTGTTTGTTTGTGTGTTTGTGTGTATGTCTGTGTGTTTGTGAGTGTGAGTAAGTGAAGGCATGTATCAAGGTGTGTGTGTGTGTGTGTGTGTATGTGTGTGTGTGTGTGTGTGTGTGTGTGTGTGTGTGCGTAGGTTCACCTGCTTGTACTTGTAGAGGAGGATGAGAAGCAGAAGGATGAGGAAGGCCACTACTCCAGCTCCACCAGTTAGGTAGGAGGAGAAGCGCTTATCTACAGACAGACACACACACACACACACACACACACACACACACACACACACACACATTTAAGAGAGAGATAAACAAATAAGTACATAGAGTACATATAAGTAGAGATATGGGAAACACACACATACATTTATATATTGTATGCTACAGTCAGCAACACACACACAAGGTTGATATGCTGACCAGATACTTCCATGGCGAACACTGCGCTGCTCTGTCCCACGTGGTTGATGGCCACACACTCAAATGTGCTGCGTTGGTCTGTCTGGCCAATCAGAAGCTGACTCTCCACCATCACTGTCCCAAAACCCGCCCTCTCCACCTCAACAGCCTCCGCCCCCAACTGGGATGGGTTCCACATGTCCGTGGTGTTCTCAGTGCACCTATAGAGAATGAGAACATTAACACAAACAACAACACAAACAACATCAACACTTTAACACACATATACAACATCAACACTCTGACAAGCCTCATAAACAACAACATCAACACTCTGACAAACCTCATAAACAACAACAACAACACTCTGACAAGCCTCATAAACAACAACATCAACACTCTGACAAGCCTCATAAACAACAACAACAACACTCTGACAAGCCTCATAAACAACAACATCAACACTCTGACAAGCCTCATACACAACAACATCAACACTCTGCAAGCCTCATAAACAAGAACAACAACACTCTGACAAGCTTCATACACAACAACAGTTTGACAAACACACATAAACAACAACATCAACACTCTGACTTTTACAAGCCTCATAAACAACATCAACACTCTACAAGCCTTGTAAACTATAACAACAACAACACTCAGGCAAACTCCATAAACAAGAACATCAACACTATGACACACACATTAACAACATAACAAACACACATAAACAACAAATCAACACTCTGACAAGCCTCATAAACATCAACATCCACACTCTGACAAACACACATACACAACAACATCAACACTCTGACAAGCCCTTTAAACAACAACATCAACACTGACAAACACACATACACAATAACATCAACACTCTGATAAGCCTCATAAACAACAACATCCACACTCTGACAAACACACATACACAACAACATCCACACTCTGACAAACACACATACACAACAACATCAACACTCTGACAAGCCCTTTAAACAACAACATCCACACTCTGACAAACACACATACACAACAACATCAACACTCTGACAAGCCTCATAAACAACAACATCAACACTGACAAACACACATACACAACAACATCAACACTCTGACAAGCCTCATAAACCTCCCCAGTGGCCCTGTGGCAAACAAAACTGTGGTGGCAAATCTACACATACACATTAACACACTTGTGTCAATGGAAAACCCACATCCCGATTATAGCTTTTACATGCATATCTGTGCTATGTTCAGTTCAACATGTATGTAATTCAGCACTCCTGACTGTATGACCTTGACTAAACCAGTGGGTTCAGCTCATTAGAACATGACTTCTGACATGACAACTGACTGTATGGACACACTCATTTAGATACGATAGATAACTCATTCAAATGTGACTCAGCTGAACTCGTTCAAATACGTAGGATTCAGCTCAACTAAATCAAATACAGTAGTAAATAGGCATGGCTGGTTACGTACGTGGCTCTGATACCGTGGCACTGGTACCAGAGGATTGTGGGAGTGGGGTA
>NC_137927.1:7033899-7036399 GCF_963457725.1 Sprattus sprattus | reverse complement strand
GGGAGGGGGGAGGGGGGAGAGAGACAGATACAGGAAAGGGGGAGAAAGAGGGTGAGAGAGAGAGAGAATTGTGAAAGATGGAAGATGAATTGTGAAAAACATGTCTAATGAGCAAAGATAGATAGATAGATACTTTATTTATCCCGAGGGAAGTAAGATTTCCCCAACAGAGATCTGAACAGCAAGAGACTGAATAAACACCAGAGGCTGAATCGTTAAAAGACTACAGACTAACAGTCAATGCAGACGAACAGCAGCAGGGTTTGACTGACCTGCCTTGGGCCCGTGGTCATGTGTTAATGCACAACTACAGCGTTGTTTGAGCTAAAGTTTGTGTGAGTGTGTGTGTGTGTGTGTGTGTGTGTGTGTGTGTGTGTGTGTACTCTGTGCCATCCTCTCTGAGACATCTGCTGTCCAGCTGTATTGCAGGGAATGCTTCCAACATTTCACACACACACACACACACACACACACACACACACACACACACACACACACACACACACACACACACACACACACACACACACACACACACACACACACACACACACACACACACACACACACACACACACACAAACACACACACACACACACACACACACACACACACACACACACACACACACACACACACACACACACATTTTTACAGTACCAGGTACACCATTTCAAAACATTTGACACATTCATCATATCTGTAGACTATGTGAACTAAACTGTGGATATTGTCTGTTCAACTAGAAGGAAAGATGCTGTATTTTAGACAAATTAAACTATACGATTGAAAAAAGACTGATCATTCCGTTTTATTTGGGTCAAAAAAAATCAATTTTTTGATTGTTTGATTGAATTAATACAAAAGTGGTTATACAGCTTTTACAAATGTGCATGAATGACTGAAAAAAATATATGTAGTTGTTGCTGAAGACATTTTCCTACTATAACTGTTGTATATGTAAGTCATGGGCATCAATGAGACAAAGTGACTCAAAGATGCAACTACAGTGAATGTCTGGTACTTGTCCAAGAACTTAACCCAGGTCAGCTGATGCCTGGACAACACTTAACCACTGTACTAGCATTGAACCCAGATCAGATGCTTGCTAGACAACAACACTAACCACTGTTCTAACACTGAAACCACTTGTACAATGTGGTAAATTGTGTGAAATATTTGTGAAATATGGGGGATTTCAGGGGTGGAAAAGATGCGCTAAGTTTTTATCGAAAGATCCAAGGTAAAGAAAAATGTTGCTGAACTGTTCAGAAGTTCATACAAATGTCACGCTAAATTCAGAGGACACCACCGATCAGCATTAGGGCTGAAGGACACTTCTAGTGGTAGTCTCATGTGTTGTTATTTCACTTACTGCACACTTTTTTTGTAGTATACTATGCTACAGAAAATAAGCATGGAGCTGTTTTGAGGCATAAAGCTGATTTTCATATTAACTGTATCTGATTTGTTTTACAATATGTATGAGGTATCATACGTTTCTCTTTTCTTTTGCAATGTGACACTAAACTGTGCAAAAATAGAGGATACAGCATTACATAATTGTTTTGCATAATTTTGCATTGCATTTTTTGTGTTTTTTAGTTAATTTTACACTGAGTGATAACATAGTTTAATAGTAGAGAGCATATACTACAACTAAACACAAGTCACTTTGGGGATAAAGTATGAAATGTGCATTCTGCATAAAAAGTTTAAAGACTAATACACAGGACAGGTGTCCCTCCCCCCCCCACACACACCCACACCCCGTGCGTGTGGTGTGTGTGTGTGTGTGTGTGCTTGTGCGCGTGTGTGTTTGTCTGTGTGTGTTTGTTCACCTTGCTCCTGGTATATGTCCTGCTGGTAGGGTGACTCGTACCCTGACGGCTGGATGTCTGCGTATTTGATGGTGTGTGTGTGGTCCTGCATGGGCATGTATTCACTGGGCTCATCTCGACTCATGTCCATGTAACCGCCATCACTGTCACTGCCAAACGACACGTACCTGAACACACACACACACACAAACATTTATCATACACTGCACATGAACAGTCCACACTTACACACACTTATCAGACATTGCATATTGACAGTCCAACTCATACACTTTTAGTGCCCCCCCCACACACACTGCCTCTCTGTTTTCTTATGACGCATCTTATTGACTGTCAACCCCCCCCCCCCCCCCCCCCACACACACACCCTGCTGTTCTCTGCAACTGTGTGTGTGACTGTATTTTCACATACACGAGAACCAGACATCCTGTTCATCCTGCACCATGTGAGAACATTAGAATATTACAACTGTGTTTTGCAATGTACTGCGATGAGAGTGTACTGTTCTTACCCTTTCCCAGAGTGTTCTAAGGATCTGTTGCAGTAGAGGTCAGGCTCACGGCGGTTCTTGTCGGCGTAATACTGAAGGAATGTGTGTTTGTTTCGGTGAAGGTAATCCACCAGGTCACCATAGCGACAGTACTCCGTTACCAGGTA
>NC_137927.1:6993899-7006399 GCF_963457725.1 Sprattus sprattus | reverse complement strand
AATGGAGTGACAAGTTCCAAGCAAGGTAATTGATGGTAACAATTATGGTAATCATTTTTAAATCTCTGCTGTCACTGAACATATAGTAATGACCATGTTGCGGCGCTCAATATAACGCCACAGCAGGTTGCGATTACAGTAAAGGCCACTTATTGACGCGCAACAGACATTTTAATTTTTTTTTCATTGGAAACTTAGGCAAATAAACATGTTGCATTCGAAACGAGGTGATTATGTAATTCTTTAAGCTACGCATGCCGTCAGTTTTCTTTAATACTCTAATTTAGAAGCAGAAATAGATATTTGACCGGCTTATCATTAAAATTAGCCTGGCCATTACCAGCCTGTGACTCCATTTCATTCCGTCTTTCAGTCTGGGCCAACCCAATGCATTTTGGTTTCCGAGATCGGCGGGTGCTTATCTTGAGGTTAAAATCATTGGAGTTCCCTTAACCAATCAGCAACGTTTAGTAAGCATTCGGTAGAGTAAACTCTTCCCAAAGCCAGTTGGGAGAAGAGCTACGACGTCCTTTCCAATCATAAAACTTACAAGAAAATACTCTTGTTCTCCTTTTAATTTTCTGATGTTCTCGAGAGTTGAGACAACTTTTCCGATAGCTTTTCGTGTCTTTTCCTCCAAGGCGAGTTTTGCGTCACAGCTCTGAACTGTTCGCTGATTGGTCCTGCAAAATTTTGAGTTCTGGAGACGATTGTCAATGGGGTTGGGCCAGACTGAGTATGAGCTTGAAATCAATTCAGGCGGAAATACGTAGGCTGGTGTCACCAGGCTACATTAAAATGTCCGGAAAAATAAAACTCTGCCGGTCATTTTGACCGGCAACATTTTTCTCTAGCGGAACATCTGACACAAACACACACAAACACACACACACACACACACACACACACACACACACACACACACACACACACACACACACACACACACACAAACACACACAGAAAAAAGTGTGAGATTTCAATAGATTTGAAATGACAAAACAGGAGAAATTATTTACAATGCAAATTTATTTTACAATGCCATTTACAGTTTTTCTCGATTGTTTACACACTGAGAAGCGGCTTATGCTTGGTTGAACCCTCTGGCCAGCCTCCTGCATGGTCAAACCATGACCACATGGTTGACCACAGTGGCCTGAATCTCAGCAGAGATACAGTTGTTCTCGATTGATTACACACAAAAACTTATGGAACTTATGACACCATGACCACAATCTGTAACTCATGTGCCACCTCCCTAAACCAATTCTGCTAAACTATAAGCACAATTATCTGCTTTAGACCCAGATTTCAATTGTTAGCCACACTGTCTTCAAAACACAACACACAATTATCTGCTTTAAACACAGATTTTAATTGTAAACCACACTTTCTTCAAAACACTACACACAATCCACTCTACCTTGCACACTTCATCAATGCCAAAACCTCCTTGTATTTAGACAGAACACACTGCTATTCAAATGGCAAAACTTCCATTTCCAAGGCTGTTGTGCAATTTGAAAGCAAAGCTTTAGCAATATAAGGGCCACAGGGAAGCTCCTGGTTTGGAGAACAATTGATGGCAACATTGAAGTGAGAGGTGATCATAGAGGCAGAGGAGTCAGAGTAAGAGAAGGAGGAGGAGGAGGACGAAGAGGAAGAGCAAGAAGGAGAGCCGTTACAGTTTTTCTTGATTGCTTACACACATTTTTTGAAAGCATGCCTCGTTTTCTCAAAACTCTAAACACAAATCCCTAAACCACTCACACAAAATGCAAAACCCTTTATATCTCCTGCAAAATGCTACTTTACTTTCAAAACTGTGTTATGTCACCTCAAAAGGGTATTTTGTTTTCAAATGACAAACACAGACCATTATATGAATAGACATTCTAAGTATTGATTGAACACTGATGTGCTCAAAGAAAACACTACTATGAATGGGATACACCAGTATAAAGGCCTTATCAGGAGCATTATGCCTTTTTATGTCCAGTGTTACTGTCACTTTCTCCTGTTGTTAAATATTGTAACTGTATAATGTTTTAACTCAAATTTAAAACAACACACAAATATACAGTAACAACTAAAATTTTTCTTTATTTTTTTAAAAAGTGCTATAGCCTATACATCACAGCAAACAGAACTGAATGTGTAAATTATTTGCACAGAACAAACAATAGGATATAGGCCAGTACAGTCAACAAAAAAAGAAAGAAGAATGTCAAAAAAAAGAGGACAAAAAAAAAAGGAGATATAAAGGGTTTTGCATTTTTTTTGTTAGTTGTTTTGGGATTTGTGTTTAGAGTTTTGAGAAAATGAGGCATGCTTTCAAAAAATGTGTGTAAGTAATTGAGAAAAACTGTAATGGACGTGTTCCTACACAGAACAGCACAACTTCATATCAAACGAAGAGATCCCCTAGATCTCATCCTAAAGTGTATTTATTGAATATTTAATATATCTGTCTCCACTTTTGTGGCGGATCCACACACACACACACTCACACGCATACACAGAGACACTAGCCGCGTTTACATGTGTTAATATTAGCTGCTTATATCGCGTTTAAGATTATAGCTCGAAAGCCGCTTATAATTGCCTCATGAAACTAACGAAAAAATGTACGCCGCTTATATTTAGGCCGATGTCTGAGCCGATTGAGAGAGGTAGTCTACACCGATCGGTAAGCCGCTTAAACAAAGTGTAACATGTAACTAGTGGTGACAGGTAAGCTGCTTATCGGGAGTGTTATGCGCATGCGTGCCTACGTGGAGATGACGCCGTGCGGAAGGACGGGAGTAATCAAAAAAATTCAAACAAGTTGGCTGAGTCTCTGGAGCCTGTTACTGGGAAATGTTTTATGCGAATAAAGCTGAATACAGGTGTTTAAACGACTTTTATATGTCTACATCGACTCGGTTTGATGTTTATATACTATAAGAACACTGTCAGGGCAAACAGAATATTGTAGGTCTTAACTCAAGCTCTCGACCGTTATTGTAAGCTTGCTGCTAACACTTTAACAGAACATCCATTGCGAACACATAATAAATAGCTAGCTGCTAATAAGTTAAAATAGAACTCGAAACAAGTGCCATGGAGCCTCTGATATTGTAGGGATTGTGATTTAACTGGCTGATATAAATGAATCAGATGAAAGAAATGATCAGAGCATGAGTGACAGCCGCAACATTTATCATTATTTTCATGAGTTCAAAAGCTAATCTGGCATATGGGATGGCCCTATTGCATGTATTTTCATCTATTAAGATGTTGATTTAGCTTTCAATTTGGCTGCAAAAACGTAGCCCAGTTCATTGTCAAAATTAAACTCTAGAAAGAAAACGCTATACGTGTATAATCAATGCTATGATGTCACCATCCAGTTTTCATTAATGTCTTGCTGGAGGCTAATACTACTGTAATATGAATGCCATTTGTTAAATGTTCGTGTCAACCCTAATACTGACAAGTGCTCATCACATCAGCCTTGAAACAACAGCAGATATCTGGCTTTTAAAAGTTGCCATCGTTCAGTGAAAACAAGACCACTGAAAAGAGTTAATCATATTTTTGTACAGAGATTTGTACCGACTTTCAGTCGGGGATGCAAGTTTTTGATAACATTAGGTGGATATTTCATGTTTGTTAATGTCTTTGTTAACATGAGGCGTGAACTCTGAACTCATGTCGTCGGTAGGCGTCAACTAACAGTAAACGAGCTGCGGATTGCAAAACGTCTCGGCACATCTGAGCGTGTCGCATATGAATGATTTCGACGTAGCGAATGGCATCGGAAGCTGCCTGTGCACGATGCGGATCCATGTTGATGTTGTTAGTAAACAAATAAGGTGGGAGCACATCCATGTAACAGCTTAACAACAAGAGCCGCTTCCCTTAGAATTTTTCACACCTTCTCCCGAAGATGATTCCGTCAGAGCGGCTTACAAAAAAGACACATGTAAACACAGCTACTTACACGCACACACACACACACACAAACACACAGACACACACACACACACGCACGCGCACACGCACACGCACATGCACACACACACACACACACACACACAGAGACACAGGCAAACTCACACACCCTCATCTCTGACAGATCAGAGATAGCCCACCTGGCCAGACTCATTCCTCTTCCTGGGGCCCAGTACAGGTTTTTAAACTAAAACACAAAATCTTTACATGCCATATAAGTTCTAAAATGTCACTCAAACTGAAATATCCAACACCAAATCTGCCATTGACTCAGTTTTAAATTTCATAAAACCATTTTGCAAAACATTGCACTTCTATACACACACACACTCACACAGGCACACACACAGACATACATACACACATAGACACACACACACTAACCACTAGCCTCAGTGAGTTTAGTGAATTATCTCCATAGGGCACTTCACACACTTCACCCAATAACACATACTACCACTCTCAGAGGCCATTTACACGGAGCCTAGATTCACTGAATCTGGTTCATTTTTCACACCTATCAAATCTTTTAATTTCGTAAAGACAGAGCCTGGTAACGAGAGATTTGCGTAAAAACGGAGCCACCAGATTGTGTTGAACGGGCTGTAGTACATACCCCACGCCTGTGGGTGGCGCTTTAGCGCTAATACATACAACTGAAAAAAACGTGAAAAAAATAGAAGAAGAGACTAAACAGCACACGGTAAAGGAGCACAGCACACGGATAAACACATTACACAAGACATTCAAGCTCCAATTAGCAACATTACATTATGGTGGTTAATAAAATCAGTGGTCAGACTAAAGGATATGCGAAAATGAATTCTATTTTCTATTGATAATAAAGAGTTTGGAACGGTACAACATGACATGTCTGTCATCCCATTTCCCATGAGGCTTTGCTCCGACCATTTTACATACATTTATGAATAAAAAAGTAAATTAAATCGCTGGCCAATTTATATTTGTGGTCATGAAAGTTATGTAACGTCTGATTTAGATCAAGATTAGATCAAGATAGGAGGCTAATCAAAAATCAGTAGGCTGGATTAATGAGTGTGAATTCGACACCCACCATGAGTGAGATGTTGAAGGAGAACAAGCGATATATAAATAGGTTGGAGTCACATGGGTCAATGACGTCATCAGGTTGCGTGAATCTGTGCAGACGAACACCGTACCGATTCAAATCTACTCACTTTCTACCCCCGATTCGGATCGTTGCGGATACCGTGTGCGGATAGAGAGTGCTCGTCTAAATGAAAGGGCTATCTGTATTCTGAACGTTGCGGACGAAAACAAACTAGACTTTGTCTGAATTGGGCTTCATAGAGTCCTTATCTCTCTCTCTCACACACACACTCATGCTCACACACACACACACACACACGACCATGCCCAAGCACACTAACAAAGACACACAAACACCCAGACACAAATGCCTACACACACACACAAGCACACACACCCACACACACAACCATGCACAAGCACACTAACAGGCACACACAACCATGCCGAAGCACACTAACAAACACACACACACACACACACCCACACACACATACATACACACACACACACACATACATATACAAATTGACAGGCTTGGAGTTCTATTCTAAACCTGGCACAGAAATCATTACAGCAAATCTTTCTCTAATGTCTCGACAGAAAGAGGGAGAGGGAGGGAGGGAGAGAGAGAAATGTGTTTGTGAAGAAAGAAAGAGGGAGGAGGAGAGAGAGAGAGAGAGAGGTAGAGAGAACATGTCTGTAAAGGAAAGAGAGAGGGAGGGAGAGAGAAATGTGCGGGACAGACAGACAGACAGACACTCAGAGACAGAAACATTCAGACATGCTGGCAAATCTCTCTGTTTCTCTCTCTCTCTCTCACACACACACAACACACACACACACACACACACACACACACACACACACACAGTGGATGTAAGTGGCGGGCCAACAGGAGTCCTCGCCTAAATCAGAGGAGTCCTCGTCTCTCATCAGAACTGCACTCTCAGACCACAACCAGACGCTCCCATCAGCCAACACTACACTCCTTGTGTGTGTGTGTGTTTGTGTGTGTGTGTGCACTCATGACATAGAAAACATTTAAAAGAGTAGGTTAAGTATAACATAGTGTGTGTGCACTCATGACATAGACCACATAAAAAGAGGGCTAAGGCTAACACTGTGTGTGCGTGTGTGTGTGTGTGTGTGTGTGTGTGTGTGTGTGTGTGTGTACCTGTGTGTGTTAGAGAGCAAGGGCTCTTAAATCTCTCCCTGCTTAGACACCATGTCTACATGTGGTGATTCCCATGCCAAAAGCATAACGCTCAGTATGTCAAATTAAACACTGCAGGGCGTATGCTCTCTGTGTTTCTTGGGTCACCATAGCATAAGGAGCTGAAATAGAGACAGAAAATGATCACTGGCACAGATGCAGTGTATGGATGTGTGTGTGTGTGTGTGTCTCTGTGTCTCTGTGTGTGTGTGTGTGTGTGTGTGTGTGTGTGTGTGTGTGTGTGTGTGTGTGTGTGTGTGTGTGTATGTGTCTGTGTGTGTGTGTCTGTCTGTGTGTGTCTCTGTGTGTGTATGTGTGTGTGTGTGTGTCTGTGTGTGTGTGTGTGTGTGTGTGTGTGTGTGTGTGTGTATGATAGGGAGAGAGAGAGACCACACCGGGGTGGTGTGTCCAGTTAAAAGCATAGCGATGTGTGTGTGTGTAAGTGACCACTAATGCTGGCCCACACATAGGTCAGTGTAAATATTTAATGCCATGCCTTAACACGGCAGGATGGTGTGCTGCATAATGCATTTATTACCAGCAAAGGAGCACACATAGTGTGTGCTTATGTGTTAATGTGTGTATAGCTGTGTGCGCGTGTATGGTTGTGAGAGTGAGTGTGTTTATGCCTGTGTGTGTATGTGAGTGTGATGTAAAAGACCAGGTATTGGTTTTGTATAGAGCAGCCTACATCTACATAGCCAGTTCACAGGAAGATCTGTATTTCTACTTTCAGATTTATTATACACACACACACACACACATTCAGTCTTGTCCCCATTACACAAAAAAAGTGTGTGTGTGTGTGTGTGCGCTCATGTGTATTCATTTGACTATGAATCTTCTGTGGGATACGAAAAACGAAGCATTATGAACACACTCAGGTGCTCATCTTTGAAACTGTAGGCTATTTTCACAAAACCCTACACACGAACCACAAAACCTTACACCAAACCAGCAAATCATTTTACATATCTTTCAAAAGCAAATAATTCTTGCAAAACTCTTCACACTCTTTACTGTACAGTACTGACTAGACACTGATGGTATACAATTCGATTTTATTTATATAGCGCTAAAACGATACAATTGTCTCAAGAGCTTTTACAGAGCCCAGATCCTTAGAGCAAGTAGAAAGGCAACATGTATAAAAAACACCTGTTGCATTTGCTTTCTCTCTGTGCAATAAAGTTTAGTGATCTACGTATGTAGTACAGTACACACACATTCACACTCAGGTATCCAAATGTGTGTGGATGTGTTTTCCGACTTTAGCACACTATCAATACAAATAAGGGGAACATTTTATTTTGTTTTCTCGAAATTGCTCTAACGCTCCTCAAACACAGAAGGAAACTAAACTATTTGTGCAAGAAATTAAGAAAAATTATGAATTAAAATGTAATAAAATGGCTAACTCTCATTGTGGGGGTGGCCATAAGACAGTTCATTTGAGTGCACCAGTAAGACTACAGCACTTACAGTTTCTCACCAGCTCTCAATTTAAAATATCCAATGCTCCCTGCAACAGTATAGTGGCTCAGAGTTGGTTGATCCCCTTGGTCTGGCCTCCCTCATGCTCATCCCATTGGTGACAACATGGTGCCCACGGTCAACCACATCACTCTGATTTCATCAATTTTCCATTCCCTTCCCCCCTACATCCCCTCTTTCTTGTCTTCCATCTCTTACATCTTCACCTACTCATCCTCATCCTTTTCTTCCTCCTCTACTTCTCACCTCTCTAACTCTGTATCCAATATTGACCTCCATTGTAATCCGAACCAAATGTTTACCTGTGGCCTATTCAAAGTCCTCAAGCTCTGATTTGTGAGTGAACTCATCTAAAAGTGTTTGAGCATGTGTCAGTGTGGAAAGGCAATTGGCAAAATAGTGTAGCGATGTTCGGACCAGGGGTTCCAGTTTTGCTAGAAGTGTGTTATTGAAGTGCAAGCTGAGTGGAAGGCAGAGAGTGGTGCCACTGGTGCTTACAGTTCTGCCAAAGGTGTGTTTCCAAAATCTAACTTCTGTGTTAAATGCAAATGGTGAACACAACTATTCATATGGTTACACTTTTTCTCTCACTAGAAACTACATTTGATAATTCCAAAACAAAGTTACAGTGTTACAGTTGACTTCACAGAGAAAACTGGATACAATAGACTGAATATATATATGTGCACAAATCATGTGCTTTAACTAATTTCAGTGCTTAACAGTTTTCCAAAACACTGTAGACCATGTAACACACACACACACACACACACACACACACACGCGTCGCTACAAATTCAGGTAAAAGCGCCTGGTGCCCCCTGTCGGAGTGAGCGAATGTTGTCTGACATGTTTAATCTGTCTAATCATCGAAGTCTCATAATCACTCCTTAAACGGGGCACTGAGGCTCCGGTAGCAGGCGCCGAGCAGGCCAGGAACCGTAACTGCACGACATGGGCCTACGTCCGGCCCACGGCCACGTATAACACCTGTGTGAAAAACTTTACAAATCGCTTGTCTACCGTCACTGGCTTTATCACTGGCTGCCGACCCTCCTATGGTTATCAGATGGCTACATGGACTACATCTGTTGTTGGTGTGGCAGCTACTGTGTAGCAACAAGATGATAAACAGAGCGAGCACACCGCCTCCTGTGAGTTCAGTGGGGAGGGTGTGAGCTGGTTCGTTTCCCACGCGGAATCCGTAGTTACAGACACGCGAGCTTACATGACAATGGCTGAATACAATCCCTTTCTAAGAGAACCCGCGGCAAACACCTACCTCCGTGGTTTGCAACATTTTTATTGCCCCCTCCTTTGATCCCTAACGTCCGGTAGTCTTTGAAATGCACGGGGGCATTCCAATGCAAATAACTGGCGTCACGAGGGATGTGACCTGGCCACCCGCCTCTCGCGCCGCTGTATGATTCGAAATTCATCGGAGTGAACTCGAGGACTTTGAAGTACAAATTAAAAGAAACTGTTGCTTTTCTTGGTAGAAAAATATTTCATAATATGTCAATGAACACCGAGGGTATTCGACTTAATGACGTGTTTATAAGGCCACAGGATCTGACTGGAATGTTAACATTTGCTAAGATTTATTTGGGAATAACGATTTGAGCTTCTTGCTGCACTGTTCAACAGTGTAAAGGTTATTATTTTATTGTGGCAATACATGGGCAATAAAGCGCCCTGGGGTATCACACACACACACACACACACACACACACACACACAAGCAAACGCACGCACACCCCCCCCCACACACACAGGTGTCTGAACATGGTGCCGCTCCTGTAGGGTTGTAAAAGCAGACGTCACAGTGTGAGTGGAGACTGTAGTCTGCACCCGGTGGGACCGGAGAGCAGTGGGCAACAGGTGAGCCGCGCGCAGGTAACTGCTCAGGTGAGGCAAAGTTTATCTCGCCCACAGCAGTGGATGCCTGAAGGTGGAGCGCGCGCTATGCGCTGGAGAGCTCACAGGGAAGATGTATGTAAGTTATCTGTTGGAAAAGGATCCGGGCATGAACGGGACGGCCGGCCGGCATCCCAGCTTAAACTTCAATCATCAAAACTTCCTCCCCGCTCCGCCGCAATACACAGACTACAGCACGTACCATCACTTCCCCACGCTACCCGGAGGAGACCCGAATCACGGAAATCTCAGCACGAGCGGATGGAACCCGATATACCCACCTCCGCGTGAGGACTGGTCCGTATATGACCACGGGACCAGTCACCTCAGCACTAACGCGGGCTCTGTCAGTTTAAACCCAAGAGATGGAACTCCCATCTTACCGTTGGAGCAAAGTCTCGTGCAGTCTGTCACGGCATCACCACCTGGGCAACTGTCGCCCGACCCGCAGCGCGCGGACTCCTACCAGTGGATGAGGAGGAACTCGGCACTGGGAAACACAGGTGGGTCTGTGCGTCAGTGTCAAGGGACTACATTCTTAATATAGAGTCGGAATAATGTAAACAAAAACTATTTAGATGTAAATGTCAGAATTATACATTTCCATGCACAAATGTGTAGATACAATGCAGCAATAGTATGAAATAAGCGCTCGTAACTGTACATCTCCATTGAACACACCCAATCAGAGGGGGAGTAGGGGTTCAGGCTGGCAGGCAGAGAGAGGGCTTTGTATGAGAGGAAAGAGTGAAATAAAGAGGTTCCTCTTTGGACCTGTGAGGAGTGTGACAGGCCTCTGTAAGGTCTGGAGTCAGTTGCTGAGACAAGTTCCTGTTAGGCGTTTTATCCCTGACAGCCAGGGCTTTGTGTTAGTTATAAGAGCAGACAGGCTAGTGTCAGCCTTAGTCTGGGGTTTGTGTTGGTTATAAGAGCAGACAGGCTAGTGTCAGCCTTAGTCTGGGGTTTGTGTTGGTTATAAGAGCAGACAGGCTCCATGAGCTGATAAAGAGGACATGGGGTTCCAGGCCTCATGTGTGTCTATGAGGCAACATGGAACTAAACTGTTGCCAGTGGATGTGGGTGTGAATGATTGTGTGTGTATGTCTGTGTGTGTGTGTGTGTGTGTGTGTCAACAGGGATCTCCTCTGTTAACTGTGAACTTGGATGTGGGTGTTTATGTTTTCATGGATGTGTATGTGTATATGAGTTTGTGGATGTTTGTGTGTTCTTGGATGTGTGTGTGTGTGTTTTCATGGATGTGTGTGTGTGTGTGTGTGTGTGTGTGTGTATGTGTTTGTTAGTGTGTGTATGTTTGAGAATGTGTGCGTTTGTGTGTATGTGTTTGTGAATGTACCCTCCTCACCACCCACCTGAGTAGTCTGGCATTATTCCTGAAGCAGCATCCCAAGTAGCAGTGATTCCCCACACATAAAAGCCCTTCACATTAATTATATAATATCATATATTATATTAAGGGGTAACTAACTTAATTTGCCACCATGGACACTGCCTGCAATGTGTCTTTTCCTGTGATGATCAAAATTCAAGGCATTATAAAGGAGTTCTGTGTTAACAGATTGAATCTTTTAATTATCCTTTAATGACATAACTTAAAAAGTGAATTTCAAGGCTTACTTCAAGGCCCTACACAGAAGGTGTGTGTGTGTGTGTGTGTTTGTTTACAGACTGACTACTCAGAAGGTATATGTTGACTATCCAGTAGCTTACTAAGTGTGCACCTTTGTAGTATATAAAAACAAACATATTATTGAAAAAGTAGTATTGCTCGTAATGTATGTATTTTTAAATGAAACTGGCACACCAAAGAGCAAAAAGGATACAATTTGACAAACAACTTGCCACTTTTTTGGAATACGTTTTAATAGGCAACTAGTTTTGGCATCTTCATTTTGAAGGTATATGGTTAAGTAAAGGACAGATAAATGTGTTGTCCCTATTAGTCATCCGGGATATGTAGTTTTGTGTTTCTGGCTAGAACACCCTGCAAAAATGTAAGAAAAGCATTGTTAATAAATACATGTTAAGACAATATTAAGCATGGTAAGCTAGTATCAGTGCCAAAGGGGCTGTTGATGGTGTTGACAGGGTTTCTGCGCGCCTTTTTGGTAGTCAGCTCACTAGTTTTAGACCAAAACTCCTCAGTGCTGCGTTCAAAAGAGCCGTGTGTTGAGTGTCCTGCCTATAGAAACAGTGAAAGCAGGAGCTGTGAACTGTTGAGGTAGGAATGCGGTCACTTGAATGCAACATCAATTTGCACTTGTTTGAGTGCAGGTACGCAGGAATGTCTGTTTGTTAATGATGTGAAAACAAAAAGTAAAAGTTGAAATAAAAACACTCAAGTCAATATAAACACACTTTGATCACAGCATAATATACATTCACGAAAACATTGAACGGTATGTATAATAGTACCGTAATGTAATATTTTTGAAATTAAGGTAAAAATTAAGAACCTTTTCAGCTGTTACTTAAGGGGTAAATTTCCCCTTTTTAAGGGACAAATTAAGTGGTATTGGTTCCAGTATTTGGACCAGCTGATATCGTCACAGATCTTGCTCTAAGGTCCAAAGAACCACCTGAGGGGCAGGTGATTCCAGAGTAGGCACAGCCCTAACCTGGCACAGATCCGACAGGTGTTTGCCAGATAAGGCTAGAACAGTTCCAGAGCCAGCTGAGGAACTTTAAACAATAATGCTGGAGGCAAGCTTACTGAGGAACCATAAAGTTACAGTATGTAGGTTTTAGCCAGCAAAAGCGAAATACAAAAGGCCCTCTCTAGTGCCTG
>NC_137927.1:6961399-6991399 GCF_963457725.1 Sprattus sprattus | reverse complement strand
AACTGTCAGCTGGCAGCCTTTCAAAACTCCACTGGATCAATACCATTAGTGTTCCGCTGGGGAGTGTGAGTGTGTGTGTGCGTGCGCGTGTGTAGGGTGGGTGGGTGGTGGTGTAAAAGCCTTTGCAAACACATTACCTGATAATTATTACCCCCAAATTTGCCAGTGTTAGTTTTGACTCAAAGGAGAGTAATGATGATGAGGAGGGTGTGTGAGGACTTGTCTGTGTGTGTGTGTGTGTGTGTGTGTGTGTGTGTGTGTGTGTGTGTGTGTGTGTGTGTGTGCGTGTGTGTGTGTGTGTGTGTGTGTGCGTGTGTGTGTGTATGCCTGATTCAAAGACAGAAGGATTCTAATGCATATCTAGGTATTTAAACAAGTGAAAGACTGAATATTCTAATGCAGGTCTAGGTATTTAAACAGGTAAAAGACTGAATGATTCTAATGCAGTAGTAGGTATTTAAACAGGTAAGAGACTGTATGATTCTAATGCAGGTGTAGGTATTTAAACAGGTAAGAGACTGTATGATTCTAATGCAGGTGTAGGTATTTAAACAGGTAAGAGACTGTATGATTCTAATGCAGGTGTAGGTATTTAAACAGGTAAGAGACTGTATGATTCTAATGCAGGTGTAGGTATTTAAACAGGTAAGAGACTGTATGATTCTAATGCTGGTGTAGACTGAATGGTGAACCTGTGAAAGGCTGCAGTGTGAGAGTCATGTTGAATGATCTTCTCTCCCTTTTGGTTATAAACAGTTTATTTCATTCCATTTCTTTTGGCTTGTGTGTGTGTGTGTGTGTGTGTGTGTGTGTGTGTGTGTGTGTGTGTGTGTGTGTGTGTGTGTGTGTTGATCATTTACAAACTGGTCTCTGTGTATTTGTGTGTGTGTGTACAGCTGGAAAGACGCGGACGAAGGATAAGTACCGTGTGGTGTACAATGATCATCAGCGTGTCGAACTGGAAAAGGAGTTCCACTACAGCCGCTACATCACCATCCGCCGCAAGGCTGAACTTGCCCTCACTCTCGGCCTATCAGAGAGACAGGTGGGTCACAGACAGCCAATCACAATACCTCATTACACACCGCATTAACCATCAGACACTGAGAGAGCCAGCAGCCAATCAGAAAGAGAGGGCCGAGTCATGTATAGAAAAGAAATGAGGTCAAGTGATAATTAAGTGATCCAGTCAAATGAGACTTTTAAATCCAATTCATTTCAATTCAATTCAATTCAATTCAATTCAATTCAATTCAATTCAATTCAATTCAATTCAATTCAATTCAATTCAATTCAATTCAATTCAATTCAATTCAATGAATACGTCATCTACTGCAGGTTTCAATGCTACTATGGGAGGAGACAGAAGGACAGAGTTTAGAGGGTTAGCTATATATTGATACATTGATATATAAATAAGGTTAACATAATAGTATGGGCCAAAAGGCTTTAGCCTTGACACAAATTTCAGAAACCAGTCTCCTTTTTCGCTAGCCTGGATACCAGACCGAACCCCGCCCACAACATTTTTGGTCTGGAAGCTCGGTCTGGCAATGCTCCGTTGGGGAGAAATGATCACAGATCCGAAACGGATCTAGCCAATCAAATTGTCAGGGCGGGCTTTATACGATGATGGACAGATGGCTTGAGTTGAATTAACGGTAGATTCGAAATCGTACCAAGATGGCGGCGTCTCGGGAGCCTGTTAGTGGGAAATATTTAATGTGAATTAAGCTATCTACACGACTTTTTAATGTCTACATTGACTCAGTTAGTTGTGTATGTGCAACACGAATGTTGCAGAATATTGTAGGTCTTAACTGAAGCTCTCTAGCCCATTATTGTTAGATTATTGCTAACGCTTAGACCGAAAAGCTATTGAAACACATAGTAGCTAGCTAGCCTCGCTGCTAATAAGTATAACGTGAGCATGCATATCTCACAGATATTGACAGCGCATTCATTTTGAAAGAGGAACAGAGAAACGCGATTAAGGCATTTGTCGATCTAAAATATGTTTTTGCCGTCCTTCCTAAAAGTTTAATGTATCAGATGGTCATACTACGTTGCTCTGATTGGTTCCAGGTATCCAATTGAGCGAAGAGGCATTTTCTTTCCTGGTTCGTTGAAACACGCCCCATAAGACTCCCCAATCAGACTCATATTCTGATTAGAACTATGAGTATGACATCGTCAGGCTACTTTTTCGCCATCCTGAGATAAGGAATGTTGTAAACATGTGCTCGTGAAGAGGCTAATGCCCTACACTGAAATTGTGCATGAGCTGGCAGTTTAAGTCGGGAACCGACCAATCCGCATAGATGATATACTTTTGTGGCCATCTGAAATGTGGCACCTAAATGGCTTTTCACACAAATAGTGCCGGAAGTGAGCACCCATGGGACGGCATTTCTAAAGATGTCTGCTGTCAATTAGCTACTTCCTGGGCTGAAGTAACTAGCATAGCATTAGCCATTAAAATGAATGACGTAACTAGCATAGCATCAGCCATTCAAATTCATGAAGGTGGAACTTCCTCTTGCTCCAGGTCTATCTAGTACCTCCACGGGAAGAGAAAAGTTATCTGAGCATCATGTTTGACTGCTTCCGCTAGCATATTTGTAGCCTGGATACCAGACCGAACTTAGCCCCGCCCACAACATTTGAGGTCTGGAAGCTCATATTCTGACTAGAATTATGAGTATGACATCGTCAGGCTAGCATATTTGATGAAGTCCAATAACAAGACATTTTAGGTCAGTGATTGGCATTCACGGATTATAATGTCAAAACTGTAAAGTCAAAATAAACCATCCATCTGCACATTTACAGGTTTACCATCTTGTAGCCTATAGTTAACCTGAATCATTATTTCAGAGGATCTTTTTTCATTAGGGTTATTATCAGAAAGTGGATACAATTCCAACCATCATTTCAGAAATGTAGGTGTAAATTGGCTAAAAACAGTCCATGCAATTAAAAAGGTTAATAGCTACAATTTTAGTAAAATACCCATTTGAAATCACACAATAAAATAAGAATACGCCATTGTATTTCACCTACCTATACAACTTAATAGTGCCACATAGTTGTTAATACAGTTATAATTGCATTGACTGACACTTTTGAGCTGCTCCATGCACTGGAAAAAAACTTGCTCCATTGAAGTCAAAGGTAGTGGCACATCTCTCTTTCTACATGGCTCTGTGAGAGGGCCACCATCACATTACCAGCCAGTTAAAAGGTTTGGTCAGGCATGGAATCATCAGCCTGCCAATCAGAATAAAGATAAACATAGCTTCCCCACCCACTCAAGCCAGCATCAGACCGTTGGGGATCCTCAGAGTTCATGTCTGGTCCTCTACTGCCATCTGCTGGCCAAAACCCACACACTCACACCTACATGAGACTTAATTTTATACGTGGGGATGTTTCATTCCGTGCATTTGCCCTACTTAGCTACTTTATATTATTTATAGTTAAATGAATTACATACACGATTGAATTCAATACATAAAATGTATACATGAATAATAATAAATCATTACTCTTCACCCAATTAACTTTCATTCACTACCAATGCACTACAAACCACTGACACATATCCCGAAATAAAAACAGTCACATCATCCGCATAAGCAGATAGACACAAACCTGTTGGAGAGAGAGAGAGAGAGAGAGAGAGAGAGAGAGAGAGAGAGAGAGTGAGAGAGAGAGAGACAGAGAGAGACCAAGCACAGACAGACAGTGTGATCTTCAGCACCTCTTCCTATCTTGTGATATGTCTGTGTGTGTGGTTTGGATGTACAAACAAAGGTGTACCTGTTGTCTCTGTTAGAGCCAGGGTAGAAGTTCATGTTGGGATGTGTGTGTGTGTTTTTGTGTATGTTTATTTGTTTGTTGTAACTGCAGTTATAGTTGTACAAGCGGTTATAACAGCCAGGTCAGAAGTATACTGGTGTATATGTGTAAGTGTAGTTGTGCATGTGGAGGTATTAGCTGCTGTGTCCAGTAGAGGGCAGCATACACTTTGTTGTAACTGCTGTAAATAGGAGTTTAGCTCCTAGCTGGGACGTTCCTGAGCAGGCTGTGCATAGCACTATGTGGCTGAGATGGAGTTTGGTGTGAATATATATAAGTATAACCAAAGGAACATCTACATGTGAGGAAAGATTGATTTAGAAATGAACCAAAAACCAAATGAGAAGTGAGAAACTGAGAAATGGAGGAAGGAGAGGGAGAAAGGGGGAACAAAGGCACAGATAACCTTTTCTCCTTCTCATACGAGTCTCAACTAATGTGTATGGCTTTCAGTTCTGATTATATGTTTATTCTTCTCTTTTCTAAATATCTTTTTTTTTGTATTATGATTTATGTATTTCTTTCTTTATATAGAGAGAGGGAGGGGAGGGAGAGATCAGAGAGAGTGTGAGAGAGAAAGGGAGGGGGAAAGAGATTGGAAGAGAGAGTTAAATAAAGAGAAAGAAAGAGAGTGAGAGAGGGATGGGGAGAGAGAGAGGAAGAGACAGTGAAAGAGAGAGAGAAATTGAGGAAGAGGGAGTAAGAGGAAGAGAGAGTGAATGGGAGAGGGAGAGAGAGATCAGAGAGAGTGAGAGAGAAATAAGAAGGGAGGGAGAATGGGATACAGTAAAAGAGAGAGCAAGAGAGAGAGAAATGGAGAGGGGAGAGCGAGAGAGGAAGAGACAGTGAGAGAGAGAGAGAGAGAAATTGAGGGAGAGGGAGAAAGAGGACGATAGAGTGAAAGATAGAGCGAGAGAGAGATCAGAGAGAGTGAGAGAGAGAGAAGAGGGGAGGGAGAATGGGATACAGTGCAAGAGAGAGCAAGAGAGAGAGAAATGGAGGGGGAGAGAGAGAGAGGAAGAGAGAGTGAAAGAGAGAGCGATGTTTCTGTTAGGTGAAAGTTCCCTCAAGTTACCTCAGGTCTGCGGAGTTGCATATAAGCATATTTATTAGACAAAAACAACAACAAGCTCGTTGGGCTCACCCAGGTCCCGGCAGACCGGAGAGAAGCACTGTCCCGCTCTTAGAGAGGGAGAGGGAGAGATAGAGAGAGAGAGAGAGAGAGAGAGAAGCACTGTCCCGCTCTTAGAGAGGGTGATAGAGAGAGAGAGAGAGAGAGAGAGAGAGAGAGAAAGGCACGGGTCCTCTCTCAGAGAGAGAGGAGCCTGGGCTTACTCTCAGACTGCAGCAGACGACAGAATATCAATATTAAACACATTGCACAAGGTTTATATAGATAGAAAATGATCTAATGCGGACGCCATAAATGTTAAACATCTCAGTCATTCTACTAAAAGTCCTTGTCCACCACTGAGCTCACCCAAACATGCTCTTGCACATATGCAGACTAAGTGGCACCTAATAATCTAAGTTACACACACACAGAAACACAGAAAAGCACAAGATGCATACAAGGTATATATAAATACAAGGCACTTGATTAATATATTCTGAAGTAATTAACAGTGTTTTGAAATGATCTCCATCAGTTTCCTGTTGTGTTTGATTAGTTTTATTTTAGTCCTTCCCTGTGTCCTGTTATAAAGTGAGGTTCAGTTTAACCCTCTCCTGTCATGGTCGCAGGCCAGTTTAGTTCAGGAAGAGTTTTAGGTTTCTGAAGCACTAAAGAAGGGTTTGAATGTCGTGTTTTTGTGCGGTTTAATCTCTGTAATGCCTCTTCACTTGAGTCTGTAAGTGACCTTTGACCCCTGACTCTTACTGGCAGGTGAAGATCTGGTTCCAGAACCGCCGGGCAAAGGAGAGAAAGATGACCAAGCGTAAGATGCAGCAACCGCAACAGGCCCCATCACCTGACCTGGACCATCACGGCAACAACTTTTCCACAGCAACCAGCAGCAGTGGCACCTCAGGCTTTCTGACGGACACCATAAGCATGCGCATCAAAGAGGAGTTCTAACTGCTGCAGCTATTGTGTGCGTGTGTTTGTGTGTACGTGCGCGCGCGCGTGTGTGTGTGTGTGTGTTTGGTTTACAAAGTGAAGATAGACTGTAGTTCATGAGTAAGCTGAGTAATCTGTTGGGGAGGGCGATCTGGGGGAAGGGGCAAGATGCTGTGATAAAGGTGTGTGTGTCTGATGTATGTGTGATAAGGCTGTGTGTGTAAGTGGATTGATCTGGTACGACACACACGACAGGAATTATTAACCACTCAAGCAGTGGTCGATTCTCCAATAGCCAGAGACTCTGCCCCGGATCTGGGCCTGATCAGGGCCAGGACTCACCCGGAGGATGATGGGAGGATGATGGAAGCCAGCTGGCGGGGTCATAACTGCAGGGTTATGTGGCCATGTATATGGAATGAGTAAAAGAGGAACTGAAACCAGTCGCACGAACAGGAATGGAAAGATTAAACCACATTGAGGAACACACATATGCAGACACACATTCACACTCAAACACATATGCAGCCACACGCACAGACTCACACACCTATGCAGACACATGCACACAAAATAGAGTGTGGTGTTCTAACCGAAGTGTAATATTGTAACCGGAGTGTAATGTTCTAACCAGAGCGTGATGTTCTAACTGAAGTGTAATGTTTGAGTTTAAACAACACCACACCATGACAATAAAAGAGTCTGTCACGCTACAGTTCAGGTATTGGAGCCCAGACTGTGATCCTGAGGGATTCACAAGCTCACACCCAGACAGTAGTGATCCTGAGGGATTCACAAGCTCACACACAGACAGTAGCGATCCTGAGGGATTCACAAGTTCACACCCAGACAGTAGTGATCCTGAGGGATTCACAAATTCACACCCAGACAGTAGCGATCCTGAGGGATTCACAAGCTCACACCCAGACAGTAGCGATCCTGAGGGATTCAAAAGCTCACACCCAGACAGTAGCGAGGCTAAATAATCAATCACAGCACTGGTCACTATGCTCTGGCTGCAACACCACACCCACCCAACTCAGCTCCTCAGCAGACCACTGATGATCCCAACCAGACCCAGATCACAGTCTCATCGAAGACCCTAACTAGACACAGATCACAGTCTCATCGAAGACCCTTACTAGACACAGATCACAGTCTCATCGAAGACCCTTACTAGACACAGATCACAGTCTCATCGAAGACCCTTACTAGACACAGATCACAGCAAGCAGACAGATCACAGCAGACCACTGATGACCCTAACTAGACACAGATCAGAGCAGACCACTGATGACCCTAACTAGACACAGATCAGAGCAGACCACTGATGACCCTAACTAGACACAGATCACAGCAGACCACTGATGACCCTAACTAGACACAGATCAGAGCAGACCACTGATGACCCTAACTAGACACAGATCACAGCAGACCACTGATGACCCTAACTAGACACAGATCAGAGCGGACCACTGATGACCCTAACTAGACACAGATCACAGCAGACCACTGATGACCCTAACTAGACATAGATCAGAGCGGACCACTGATGACCCAAACTAGCCACAGATCAGAGCAGATCACTGATGACCCTAACTAGACACAGCCCACAGAAGACCACTGATGACAACGTTTTATCAATGAATAAGTGCAAATAAATATTTTTAAAATGTTTTTGTATTTAGTGGTTTTATTTGCGTGTTTGGGAAATGTGTGTGTGTGAGTTGGTATTTTTCACACTTTTTTAGACAGAGAATCCAAGTGTGTGTTTAGCATCAGCATGTCTAACAGCTGTGTGTGTCCTATTGTGGAGTTCTGACACGTCCACCAACACACCAGCCTTGTGGAATGTGCAAGTGATGATTTAGTAAGCCTGTGTGTGTATTTGTGTATGTGTAACAATAAGAGATTTGATAGATCAGAAGAACGTACTGTATACCAATACTAGCCCATACACCCTCACAACCACACGCACTCACACACACACACACACACACACACACACACACACACACACACACACACACACACACACACACACACACACACACACACACACTCTCACACACACACTCACACACACACACACACACACACACACACACACACACACACACTCACACACACACACACACACACACACACACACACACACACACACACACACACATCTGATTTTGCAAACAGGATCTTGTGGCAATAGGAAGGAGAGCCGCTGACATGATGGAAAAATTGCTTGGGTTTGGGGAGACACACACACAAAGACTCACAAATACTGTCAACACACACACAAACACACATACATACAAAGACTTACAAACACTCTTACACGCACACAAACACACAAAGACTCACAAAAAGTCTAACACACACACAAACAAAAAGAATCACAAACACTCTCTCTCATACACAAACAAACACACACAGACACGCACAAACACTCACTCACACATAGTAAAAGAGGAATTCTCAAAAGAGTGGATGGCACCCACACATCAGATAAGGCTAAACTGATGTCTTTAACCAGTCACACGTCTCCTGGGCACGCATGAGGAAGTACTGCCTGTCAGTGAGCAGTATGTTCCCAGATCTGGCAACATAGCCTGCTGCAATCAACAGTCTTGGGTACAGTATATGTGCTGGAAATATACTACTAGAGTGATTGCAGCATGGTGTGTGTGAGTGAGTGTGTGTGTGTGTGTGTATCAAATAGTAAGTTTGTCTGTGTGTGTTTGAGCCTGCATGTGTGTGTGTATGAGTCTGTGTGTATGTGTGTTTTTGTGTGAGAGTATGAGACCAAGTATTGGTCTGGTGAGAGGGGCAGCACCTGCATTACTCAAGCTGGACACACACACACACACACAATGAAAAACAGACTTCAACAGGTTTAGAGGGGTTTTAGTCAGCGTATTAACCAGGTGTTTCTTTACAAAGCCAGTCTTACTGTTGAAAGTTGAAACAGTTTACGTAAAGCCTAGAGTCACTGACATCTGTCCACATCAGTGGAAGAAAGCACAACACCACACTACTTACAGTACACGCTACTTACAGTACACGCTACTTACACATCACTTACGCCACTGTTTCCCAAACGTTTAACAGTCCACTTGCAAAATGCAAATCACATTGTTTCCCCCGCATACCCCCTACGTCCCTTTGCGTACACCTGGGGGTACGTGTACCCCAGTTTGGGAAACACGGACTTACAGTTATTAAACTTACACCACGCTTATTACACATCACTTACAGTAATTGGACTAAAAGACTGAAATGCAATAGTCTCAGCAAGCACAAAGACAGGGGTCTTCATATTACTGTAATGTTTTAAATATTAGCAATCACAACACAAAAACGAGAAATATGAGCCCATTACTTACACTACAAATTAAAACAAAATATAATAAATAAAATTCTATCATTTACTATATCGACTATACTCACAAACTCTCTCGCTCTCCCTCACTTTGTCTATCTCTCTCTCTGAGCTGCTGACATGATTGGGTTTGGACACACACACACGCATATAAAATAACATACAATCTCACAAACACATTCTCGCACACAAATACGCACAGACACACACACACACACACACACACACACACACACACACACACACACACACACACACACACACACACACACACACACACACACACACACACACACACACACACACCCACACATAGAGTCACAAACACTCTCACACACACACACACACACTCCTGTCACTGTCCACTGCGCACCTGCGCATACACACTGTCCTCTTGCTGTGTGCTGCAGGTAGGTTTTGGTAGTCTGACCTCTCCGTAGTCCACTGTCTCCGCCAATGTTCTCTTCTCAGTCTCCCCCTTCTTCCGGAAGGTCACCTCTCCGTAGTCCACCGTCTCCGCCAATGTTCTCTTCTCCTCAGTCTCCCCCTTCTTCCGGAAGGTCACCTCTCCATAGTCCACCGTCTCCGCCAATTTTCTCCTCTCTTCAGTCTCCCTCCTTTTCTTGAAGGACACTTCTGCATACTCCACCTCGTAGCTGTTAGCTGAGACAGACAGTAAAACAGTGTACATGACAGGTAAAAATAGTCTGTGTGTGAGATAGAAGCAGTCCATATGAAAGGTAAACACAAGTGTGTGGTTTGAGGTATAATGAGAACTATGATCATTATTTTGGGTGGTTCATTATGTAGGCTTGGTGGGGCAGTCTGATTACTTTTCTTCTTCTATTTTTTCATACTAGAAAAAAGGTCTTTACCTTTGATCTACAGACTATTTTAATTTAATTTAGATGCCATAGCTATTCAACAGTGAATCTGTTTAGTCCACAGTGTTGACTGTGTGAGGTGTGGCACCAATTATAGTCTAGACCACTCCATACAAGAGAAAAATGTTTTGTGTGCTACTGAGGTACCAGTGCAAAATGTGCAACTGTGACCATTACACTGGTCTGACCACTCCAGTCTATGACTAAAGGTGTGGTGTGTGTGTCTGTGTCTCTAATTGTCTGTGTCTCTGTGTGTCTGTGTGTCTCTCTGTCTGTGTGTCTGTGTGTCTGTGTGTCTGTGTGTCTGTGTGTCTGTGTGTCTGTGTGTCTGTGTGTCTGTGTGTCTGTGTGTGTCTGTGTGTGTGTGTGTGTGTGTGTGTGTGTGTGTGTGTGTGTCTGTGTGTGTGAGAGAACTGACTTGTTGTGGGTGCGTTTTTCTTCTTCTTTTTGCAGATGCAAATCACTGCCATGAACACACACAGAAACAGAACACCTCCCAGAACTGCTCCAAGGACTGAGGGAGGAAGAAACCACATGCAGTCAACCACATGCATTCTGAATAGCTCCCCAGGCTAAAAGGCTGTACATATGACAGTATACCCCCCCCCCCCACACACACACACGCATACACACACACACACACACACACACACACACACACACACACACACACACACACACACACACACTCACGCACGCACATGCACACACACACACATGCACAAACACACAAACACACACATGCTCACGCACAGACGCACACAAACACACACACACATGCTCACACTCTCACTACCAGTATTAAATTAATATAACTTACTGATGACTGAGTCAGACCCAAGCGTGTTGTTGGTTACCATGGATATGGAGGTGAGAGGGTGTGAAGGTGTGGAGGAAGGTGGTGCTGGGGTGGCTGAAAACACACATCCAGAAAAAACTCATGTAACAGACAGCTGCAGAAAAGTGACAACATCAGTGCTGGTACATTTGAACACACACACGCGCGCACACGCACACACCCACACACCCACGCACCCACGCACACACACACAGACAAAAGATGCGTGCATGCAAGGGTGGGCATCCCGAAGGTGAGGGCAGTGTGACAATGTGCTGTCACTACACATGAGTATTTGCTCTGACTGCCATACCAACGAGCCTGGCCAGTGCATGTTTGGCATGCCTGGGTTCCAGTCCAGGTGGGGTGACTACGCTCTCCCTTCGCTACAAATGGTGTCAGAAGTGGGATGGCTTGCCGTGAGGTCATCGGACGTAAGCCCCCCCCCACACACACACACACACACGCACACCAACTGTAAACCCTCTGTGTCGTGTGTCTGGACCTCACTTGTGCAGGAGGGTAGTAGTTGTGTTTCGTTGGCGCTGCTGATGTTGTTTCTGGCTGAGCAGGTGAGACGTCCCTGAGTGCCCTCTGGGAGTGTGAGGGTAGATGAACTGAGATCATTGTTAAGATCAGGACTAGACCTTTCAGTCGAACCACTGAGAGATGCTTCCTGTGTGTTTGGAGATGTCCTATTGGTCTTGGTTTGACTTTCTGTGCTCTGATTGGTTGAGATTTCATTCAGACGCCTTCCATCCACAGACCAGCTGTATTGAGGACTGTCCCCATTGGAGGAGCAACTCACCCTCCTCTCCCCATTGGCTGAGCAGCTGATTGACAGATTCACAACAGACACAGGAGCTGGAAGAGAGGGGGGACTCTAGTGAGGATTAGAAAATTACCATCCACATAGCCATGTTTGTTTTAGGTGTCCCCCTGTTAACCTTGAGTCCACATCAGAGTCAAGGCAAAATCCAGACTCTTCATTCATGGCCCCTCAATGGTGGAAAAAGCTACCAAATGTTATCAGAGCTGGGGCGTCCCTCTCTATCTTCAAGGTCTATTCATCAAATCACCATCTATCTTTCAGCCCTATCATTTAGTTCAAAGTTACATTTCAAATTATTCACCTTTACTGTGTGTAACGAGTTGGGACATTTTTTGGCCTCTAGAGGACCTTTAGGGACTCCTTTAGCTTGCTGTTTATTGTTTACCATGTGCTCCATGTTTATTGTTGTTGTCCACGTGCTGCAGACATGATCTCTCACCTTTTGTGTCTACTTCCTGCCTTTACTTGATCTCCTGCCAGTTTCTGCACTCACCTGTTCATCAGACTATCACGTGACTAATTAACCTGAGTATTTATACCTGATCTTTTGGGAATGTCATCACTTAGTCTTTGTGTTCTACGGAGTAGTCACATAGCATGTTGGAGCTCCTTTTTGGTCTTTCGTGTAATCCTTGGACTGTTTCCTGACTTGATTTGTGTTAGATTTCCCTGGAATTATGTGCCCTGCCTTTTTCCTGAGATATATTTAGTTTTTTGTCTGGATCTTCTGAGTTTTGGATTAATTCTTGAGACAAGTTGTTTGACACTATATCTGCATCCATCCCTGACTCCGGCCTGACACTGGGTGCTCTTTGTAAGTGATAACAGTAATACAACCCCTTCATGCTAAAGGCTGAAATAAATGTATTGGTAATTTTGTACAGAATAATGTGGATGTCACTCTGGTTAGTGAGATTAAATTACTGTGAAAGTTCACTGTTATGAACAGAATACATTTTGTCTCTCAAATTCACTTCTGGGGCACGGATTGCAGAACGAAATGTTTGCTTCAGACACAGACAGATTTGTGTGGCTCATGAAAGGATTTCAATAACATGAACATGTATTGTGAAAGGTGTTTAGAGAACAGTTACAAAAAACTATTTCATGTTACTAAGCCCCATACTTATGAGTTCTTAGATCTCTAGCTGTGTTTCACACATGAAGTTAGGTATGCAGGGGAAGACTGCTCAAGCTCTCTCTCTCTTTACTTACTGCCATTACAGTGAATCAGATGCTGAAGCAGATTTACAAACTTACTACTGCCTTGCAGAGCAGATGAGGATTTCACTTTTTGATGCCTTAGAGATCCTCACTAAACTTCACTGTGTCCCACTGTTTGAGTTCAGAATGACAGTGCAGGAGATGTAAATCTAATAACGCATAAGCGGCAAGATGAAGTGATTTACCTTCAATGATCAGCTGTACTGTGTGATCTCCCACACTCTTCCCTGATGACTTGTTCCAGATCTCCACTCTGTATGTTCCTGCATCTCTCCTCTCTGCAGGGTTAATAATCAGGGTTCCATTATCAGGAACAAACTGCCACCTCTGGAGGTATGATGGGGTGTTGAACTCATCATAGAACACTGTCTTGGATCGTCTAAGTCTAAAAATGATTTTATGCTCATTCTCAAAGCTCAGGTCATGCCCACTGGTGTTCCTCATCAGCTGCAGGTACACAGGTCCTCCCAGAGCCCCATAACATGTAGCATTCTGAGTAGCATTACAGAGGGAGTCCAGACCTGCGTAACAAAGAGGCCTTTACAATGAATGACTGTAATATTACAGTTTTATGAGTGAAAATGATAAATGGCAAAGTTGTCAGATGTCACATTTAATGCAGTCAGTTAGGTGTTAAGATGAAAAGGTCTTCTAGTGGTATGTAGTTATCTCATGTATTGTTGCACTTACTGTACTGGAAAAGAAAATTGTCTGCACACTTTTTTGTACTATAGTATATCACAGAAAACGCTTTCATGTTTACACAGACCCACTGTGTGCCCAGTTTTGAAAAAGTGGACATAGTATGAGAAAAAAGTGTGAAAATGATTGGACATAACATTTATGTCCGGCCAGTCGATTCTGACCCAAGCCACAACGAGTGTAACCATGCAAACCCAACATGAGAGTTAAAAATCCACCCGAAATCTAAACTGCACAGCTTGTTTATTCACACAATAAACCTTTAGCAGACTAAACCATCTTAGGACCATCTGTTTATCTGTACACAATGAACCTTTAGCATACTACACCAGCTTAGGACAGACTGCTGACAAACAAACGATGATAATTATTTATTTATTTATTGTGAACAATTTGATCTCTTGATTTTTTTCTAACCTAGGTTTGTCCATGTTACAATAATGTGATACCGTTGTGGCCTATGGCAGTAGCGAGGAGCAGCAGTGAGCACGTCTAGGTCAATTCAAACCAAACAAATAGTTTCTTATCACTTTGGGCTATACGTGGCATTGGCACAGTAGGTCAGATACTTGGATGGTATTGCCTATGAAGGGACATGTGTAAAGTAGTAATATTGCATCTCACTGTACTGTACACATCTCAGAATATATGAGTGTCATGTCGCTCAGGCCTCCCTGCCCTGCCCCAAATAGAGTCGGGGGATGTGGCACTTTACAGCAGTAGCCTACAGCAGGAGTGACCACACCTTAGCAGAGGGCAACAGTGCGCTTGCATTTTAAGTCATTAAATAAACATCAACAGCGCTATAATCTTCTACAGAACTTAGTCTACCCTATTTTTACACACACACACACACACTTACCATAAGTTGACGCAATCAGTAGCACCAGAAGTCCAGGAAAAGCTCTTATCTCCGCAATCAACACCTGCATCTTGGCGAACACACTCTCTTTGCTGATGAAAGGTTCTGCAATGTCCAAATGGTTGTGTATCTTAAAGAGAGAAAGAGTGTGTGTGTGTAAGTCTGGGTCGTAAAAGACAAGTGTACAGAGAGAGAGAGAGAGAGAGAGAGAGAGAGAGAGAGAGAGAGAGAGAGAGAAAAAATGCTTGGTAATTTTTATAGTTGCGGGTGCTTCCTTTAAAGAAAGAGGAAGTTAGACTTGCGGTGCTGCACCTCTGTCTTTCACAAGAATAATCCTACAGTCTTTCTTGATTGCTCACACACATTTAAACTAAACTCTGAAAAGATAGATGGAAATGAGCCCTAGTGACTAGTGACTGTTTACGGCAGAGATAGTGACACACACACACTCTGAATTTTATCTCTTTAATACACACAGTGAAGCACACTTACCCGGAGCAGTGAGCTGCTTTTGAGCGCCCGGGGAGCAGTTATTGGGGTTAGGTGCCTTGCTCAAGGGCACTTCAGCCGTGGATGTGTGCATGGGAGAGCAGTGCTCTACCACTTCCCCCGCCCACATTTGTCCTACTGGTAGGGGAACGATCCGGCCACCCTTCGGTTACCAGCCCGAAACCCTAACCAGTAAGCCTCAGCTGCCCACCGTTCGGAAAATGAAGAAGTTCTTTCTCTCATGTGCACAATGAGTGTTTGCCTTGAGCAACACAACACCCAGGACCAACACTATACATGGTTAGAGAAAGATACAATTGTGTGTGTTTGTGTGTGTGTGTGAAAAGAAGTGTAGGTGTGTGTCTGTCAAAGAGAGACAAGAAACAACTATTCAAATACATAAACAACAAATACAGACAACAACAATAACAAATAGAAACAACAAAGTCATGTTTGAAAGCTGCAAAACTCAGGAAAGTACAGTATACAATACAAATGTATTATTGTACATTAAACATTAGAAACCTCAATCAATAATCAATAATCAATGACGTACCAATCACACAATACACCAATATCTACATAACGAACAAAATGGCAATCCATTTATAAAAAAAATGACATTTTAGTATTGAGTCACCTCTGAATGAAGTCTAAATACATAATGCAAATAAAGAAATAAAAAAGCAGACTTTTCTTCCCAAAGCAACTAAGCCTGGTTGTGTCTGTGCTGTCAGTCCTCAAACCTCCCAGCTCTTCACTCTTCAGCAGATATGTGACCCCTAAGGGTGTTACACCACACAGCACTACTCTTCAGCAGACACATCACTCTCAGGGTATCACACCACACAGCACTACCCTTCAGCAGACACGTTACCCTGAGGGTGTTACACCACACAGCCGTTAGAGGTCTAGTCCAAATGAGGAGACGTGGCCACCAGCACTACTGTTTAGCAGAGTAGCAGTGGTGCGTTCACTACCACACATCTCTGTGGAACATCACTGCATTTGGGGACGTAGGCATGGGGTGTTCACTACCACACAGCTCTGTGTAACCCAGTGGTTCACAAACTTTTTCTGTCATATCCCACTTTGAAAAAAGGGGGCCTTTTCAAGCCCCACCTGCCCCTCATCGCTCCAATAAAATTGTAACCCAAGCTTAAAATTGACAAATGTATTGAAATAACGTTAGGCTCTAAATAACGAATAACATCAGTTCAGAAATAGAGAAAATAAAAGAGCAATAGTGTCAATCCTTGCCTAAAATGAGCACCAAAAATAAAGAAAAAGGGCCTACTATGCAAATGTGTTATTAATGGTAGGGCAAGCTTAAAGGCGCATTAAGGATTAATAGCTATTCGCTAAAGGTATGCTAGCAGCTAAAACTAACGAAATCTCTTGAAATGTGCTGACTTTGACATTATGACAAACTAGTTACTCAACGACTGTCCTTACACAGTCAAACATCAATCAAGTGCAACACAAGACTAAGCAAGACGGCAAATAAGCTACTTACTAGATCGGCAGAAGGTAATCAAAGTCAGGTCGGCGGGCTGCGGCAGGCAAAACTACAGAATGCAGTTATATGCCTATCGACCCTGCTATGCCATTGGCACGGACGCAATTCTCCATATTAAAAGTCATTGTAGCGCCCCAATTTTTTTAAAGCTGTTATTTTAAGGTTAAACTGCTTATCCTAACCCTAATCCTGAAGCATAATTGTTGCATATTGCACCTTTAAAATGTCCCTTGTAACCTTTGTATTTCGTGTCACAAATGTAGCCATAACATCAATATTAGCCTATCGCCCACTACACTTTCATGCTTCTGGAACACATTTTTTTTTCATTGTCCCACTGTAATTAATACGGCGACATCAATCAAAATTTCCGCACTATGGTTCCAGGTCACATTTTCATCTCAGTCCCCCTTCTCATATTAATACAGTGTTGTATAATGACGCAGCTCCTATAATGTATAATGGAGCAACACGTAGGCTACAGGGTGGGTGTGGTAGAACGATAGAGAGAGAGAGAGAGCGGTAAAGAACATGGATAGATCAGATGTAGCGACTGGAGCAAAGATATGTTGCTAAAACGTTGAACTCTGTGTAACCAGTGTGGAGGATAAATCCTTTGGCCAAATCAAGTTGCCATTAATTTAGTCATCAACTGCAGACCGAAAGGAAAGGGAGATAACCCAGTAGTTAAATAGAACACTTAAGGCCTTAATACACTTCTGCATCTTTCTCTGTCCTCGAAAAAAATGGGCGGGCGGACTGATTCAGACGGATTTTAACATACTTATAGGCCTTATACACTTCTTTGACGGCTGTTGGTGCTGAAAGTAATTCACCGCCAGACCATTGGGTTGGGTAACGGCTTTTTGACAAAAGTCTCCCCCCTGTAATCTCCGACTACAACTAGCAGGAAAGTTTAACAACAAGCTAATGAATACAATATTTCTCTGTTTGAGTCTGGTTGTTTAGTGCGATGGGGTGTATGATCATTATTGTCTATAAAGAAAGGCATTGCAACGTTCACCGCGTCCATTCCATTTGAATGCCAGTCACACCCCTTTACTTATTGTGGTTTTAACATTTCTGCATCTACTTTTGCATTTCCATGCCACGATCTGTGAAACCTCATATTAGAGTCGGTCTTTCCCTTTCTCTCTCTCTGTTTTGTCCTACACTGGTAGAGATTCTGTAGTTAGGGGAATGGGAATGAACGTTTTGGTCTTTTCCTTTACACCATAGTAGTCTAACTACTAGAGGTGGTGCCTGGGTTGCCGTTTGCTACCTGTAGAGAGGGTGAACATGGTTTGAAGAACTTGGTGGGAGAATGGGTTTAGCCGAGTGGGACCTCAGCTGTGGTTGGTCCGATGCAGTCCCTCTTGGGGAAGCATAGTGGGGTTTGTGGCTTGTCTGTGGTAACTGGACACTGTGGAGACACCGGTCATGGCTGAGTCTTCTCTGTGTAACTCTGAAGGTGAAGATTGAGCAAACTGAGTTAAAGATGGAGGGATCTGAATCTGAATGTTCTGGCCAGGGTTAGGCTAGGCAAATACACACACACAGGCTTACTAAATCATCACTTCCACATTCCTCAAGGCTGCTGTGTTGGTGGACATGTCAGAACTCCACAATAGGACACACACAGCTGTGAGACATGCTGATGCTAAACACACACTTGGTCTAAAATAGTGTGAACCAAACCAACTCACACACATACACAAATGTCCCAATAATGCAAATATAACCACTGAATACAAACACATTTTTTCAATATTTATTTGCACTTATTCATTGATAAAATAACGCAACTTACACATCACTTATAGTAATTGGACTAAAAGACTGCAAGCACAGAGACAGAGGGGTCTTTAAATTACTGTAACGTTTTAAATATTAGCAATCACAACGCAGAAAAGATGAATATGAAACCATTTCATACACTACAAATCAAAACAGCATTTTAACATTTTCAATTTGCTTTGTTTTGACAATTACAGATACTGGGCCGTATTCACAAAGAATCTTAGGGCTAAAAGTAGCTCATAAGTGGCGAATTTAGGAGAAACTCCTAAAAATAATGGGCGTGTCAGTCTTAAATTTAGGACTCCTATTTTTTTTTACTAAGAGCAATTCACAAAATATTTTATCCCTAAAAGTAGCACCTAAGTCTAGGACAGCTTAAAACTCCTCATGAGGACTCCTAAGTCACTAAGACCTATTCACAAAAAGTCTTAAAATGGCTGAAGCCAGACGTAACGTGTTGGAGACAATGAACGACTCTGAATTGTTGAGAAGATATCGTTTAAACCGTGAAGGCATCAACATTTTACTAGAATTAGTGCGGGATGCAATCACGTCTCCAACTATCCGAAACAACCCAATCAGTCCGGAAGTTAAATGTTTGATAACATTAAGATTTTTGGCTACGGGGAAAATGCAACTTTGCAACGCAGACGACTTCAGAATATCGCTATCACCGCACTCTGTAGACCACACATTGTACAACAGTTTATCCGGTTCCCTTTGGACAATCGGCTACTTCAAAGGATCAAGGTCAATTTCATGGCGTTTGCAGGAATGCCCGGTGTAGTGGGTGCCATCGATGGAACACACATTAAAATAATTGCTCCATCCAGAGATGAGGACGTCTTTGTAAACCGCAAAAAGGTACATTCAATTAATACACAGATAGTGTTTGATCCAAATTTCACAATCATGGATATTGTTGCGAAGTGGCCTGGATCTACTCACGATTCGCGCAGTTTAATGGAGAGCGCGGTCTGCGCCAGCTTTTTGAGCGGCACCATGTACCTGCTGGATGCCACTTGGGTGACGTGACAGACAGTGGCCATCCATGCAAGACATGGCTTTTGACACCCTTCCTCAATCCACAACCGGGAGCACAGTTGAACTACAACATGCAAGTATACGCATGAGGCCTATTTTGGTGACACAATACCTGTAGCCGCGACGGCTCTTTTAAAGTCCACTCCGCAATCTCCATCCTACATTGTGACTGGAGCGCATACCACCGCTTCTCGCAGTCATCGACAGAGCGACACACGGCAGGGAATGAAGCATTTATGTTAACACATATGTCCTCCCATGCCTCACGCATAGTTTGCAGGGTGCTTTAATTATTACTTCTTTGATTTCATGCAATTTCCGTGTTTTTTTCGGCAATTTCTCTTTCTCTTAACGTGCAAAGCGTCATTCTCGTTGGATGCACAAACTTGTCATCATATGTGTGCATTCTGCTAAGTGCACTGTCCATAACTATTTAATATGACTTAATTTGAAGCCTAGGTTATTCTCTTATTTTCTGTTTATTTAGTGGGATCGTTAGGGGGATGTTAGGACTGAGTTTTTAATGAGAGAGCCTGTCAACAACCAATCACCGTCCTCACCCCTTCTAAACTCGTGCATGAGAAGCAACGTCATCCATAGCAACGGAGTTTTTATCTTAAGCTTAGGAGTTGGTATTATCCTTAGTATGAGTAGGTCTCAGAGCCGTTGTGAATCACTTTTAAGAAATTACTCCTACGTAAAAGGTTTTAGCGCGAGTTAGGAGCACTCCTAGTGGTAAGATAAAAGGCTTTGTGAATACGGCCCACTGTATCTATGTCCACTATATATATGCAACACAAACTCTCTCTCTCCCTCACTTTGTCTCTCTCTCTCTCTCTCTCACACACACACACACACACACACAGACACACACACAGACACACACACACACACACACACACACACACACACATATATACACACACACACACACACACACACACACACACACACATACCCACACATACCCTCACATAGGGCCCTATCTTGCACCCAGTGGAATTGACATTGTCACCGACGCATGTATCATTCCTATTTTGCACCCGGCGCACAGCAGGATTTTCCCTAAAGAGGCGCGCGTCGAAATGAACTTGCGCCGAAATGGGCGGGGCGGAACAGAGAAGGCGTTTCTCAGGCGCAAGTCTTCCCTGCTGGTATTTTGCAGTTTCAAAACAACAGTGCGCCGTAGACCAGAAAAAACCTCGTCTAATGTCAGAGGCGCATTGTGTAGAGTCTGTGGCGCGTATTCAGACGCTATTTTAAGGGCGCGTGCTTGGCCGCACAGTAGGACCTATAGGCTACACTTTACTTCTCTCGTCTACACGAGAGATTTACACCAATTTTTTGGCAAGCCATATATAATTACAAGGAAAATAAAGTATTTACCACATGAGGAAATCATTGTGATATCCATATCCAAAATATTTTAAAAATAGGCATACATCTAGCTTACACATTGACCCAAATGATTCAGGTTAATTGTAATGGCGGTTCAAACCAGACTGGTTCATTACCCCAACAGTGCGCGAAACTCATTTTAACAGAAAACACACACACACACGCAGTATAATAGAGCGAACATTTGGGATTCTAAAAATGCACTTCAGATGTTTGGACAGGTCGGGTGGTATTGCTCGAGCAAATTGCAATATTATTACCATGCATACATAACCTAGTGATTCAGTGAGGGTGAACCCAAAACATTGGAAAGTATGTTTTTGTGACTTTTATTTCAAATATGTTGCCACCAAAAAACGAATGCTAGTAACTGAAAAAATACAAAGGAGAAATGAAAAGTAGAAACATTGGACGAGCACGTCGGTCTCCTCGGCTGTGAACCTTTCCGGTCTTCCTCCAGGTAATTCCGCCATTATAATAACAAGCCACTATGGAATATGCGCTCCTCACTCTTAAAGGGAATGTGAGATGACGCTCTGATTGGTTTATTGCATATTATGCCCAAACCACACCTATGGCTGAGTAACCTCCTTTGGACCAACCCATTTGACATTTGCGCCGGACGCAAGTGTGTTTTTTCCGCCGTTATAATAGCAAATGCGCTATAGAGCCGCCCACACAGCTACTTGCGTTTGGCGCTGTCCTACTTGCGTTTCTGATCGTTAAAATAGGGCCCATAGAGTCACACACACACACACACACACGCACACACACACACACACACACACACAAACACACACACACACAGACTGTCCTGTCACTGTCCTCTGCGCACCTGCGCATACACACTATCCTCCTGCTGTGTGTTGCAGGTATGTTTAGGTAGTCTGACTTCTCCGTACTCCACCGTCTCTGCCAATGTTCTCTTCTCAGTCTCCCCCTTCTTCCGGAAGGTCACCTCTCCGTAGTCAACCGTCTCCGCCAATGGTTTCCTCTCTTCAGTCCCCCCCTTCTTCCGGAAGGTCACCTCTCCGTAGTCCACCGTCTCCGCCAATTTTCTCCTCTCCTCAGTCTCCCTCCTCTTCTTGAAGGACACTTCTGCATACTCCACCTCATAGCTGTTAGCTGAAACAGACAGTAAAACAGTGTACATGACAGGTAAAAATAGTCTGTGTGTGAGATAGAAGCAGTCCATATGAAAGGTAAATACAAGTGTGTGTTTGAGGTATAATAAAAACTATGATCATTATTTTGGGTGGTTCATTATGTAGGCTTGGTGGGGCAGTCTGATTACTTTTCTTCTTCTATTTTTTAAGTCTTTGACTTTGATCTACAGACTATTTCAATTTAATTTCGATGCTATAGCTATTCAACAGTAAATCTGCGTAGTCCAAAGTGTTGACTGTGCGAGGTTTGGCACCAATTATAGTCTAGACCCCTCCATACAAGAGAAAAACATGTTGGTTTGCTACTGAGGTTCCAGTGCAAAATGTGCAACTGTGACCATTACACTGGTCTGACCACTCAAGTCTACGACTAAAGGTAATGTGATATGTGTGTGTGTGTGTGTGTGTGTGTGTGTGTGTGTGTGTGTGTGTGTGTGTGTGTGTGTCTGTGTGTGTGAGAGAACTGACCTGTTGTGGGTGCGTTTTTCTTCTTCTTTTTGCAGATGCAAATCACTGCCATGGACACACACAGAAACAGAACACCTCCCAGAACTGCTCCAAGGACTGAGGGAGGAAGAAACCACATGCAGTCAACCACATGCATTCTGAATAGCTCCCCAGGCTAAAAGGCTGTACATATGACAGTATACCCCCCGTCCCCCACCCCCCCCCCACACACACACACGCATAGACACACACACACACACACACACACACACACACACACACACACACACACACACACACTCACTACCAGTAACAAATTAATATAACTTACTAATGACATGAGTTGGTGGCCCAAGCGTGGTGTTAGTAACCATGGATACTACATTGCTGGTTGTCACATTTACAGTAGAGGTGAGATCATGTTGAGGGGTGGAGGCAGTTGGTGCTGAGGTGGCTGAAAACACACATCCAGAAAAAACTCATGTAACAGACAGCTGCAGAAAAGTGACAATATCAGTGCTGGTATATTTGAACACACACACAGACAGAAGACACATATATTAAGACGCTACATACATTTGTATACTGCAGTGAGCTTTTCCACTGTCACATGTTTGATTCAGATCAGTTGGGTTCTTTTCAAATCAGTTGACCCACACACACACACACACACAAACACACACACGCACGGCACGCACTCACGCACGCACGCACACACACACACACACACACACACACACACACACACACGCGCACACCAACTGTAAACCCTCTGTGTCGTGTGTCTGGACCTCACTTGTGCAGGAGGGTAGTAGTTGGGTTTCACTGGCGCTGCTGATGTTGTTTCTGGCTGAGCAGGTGAGATGTCCCTGAGTGCCCTCTGGGAGTGTGAGGGTAGGTGAACTGAGATCATTGTTAAGATCAGGACTAGACCTTTCAGTCGAACCACTGAGAGATGCTTCCGGTGGTCTTGGAATTGTCTTATTGGTCTTGGTTTGACTCTCTGTGGTCTGATTGGTTAAGATTTCACCCAGAGGCCTCCCATCCACAGACCAGCTGTATTGAGGCCTGTCCCCATTGGAGGAGCAACTCACCCTCCTCTCCCCATAGGCTGAGCAGCTGATTGACAGATTCACAACAGACACAGGAGCTGGAAGAGAGGAGGGACTCTAGTGAGGATTATTAAATGTTACCATCCACACAGACATGTTTGTTTTGGGTGTCCACCAGGAGACTAGGGTTCCTATCCCGGCCTGTTCCACTAACCCTGTGTTCACATCACAGTCCAGACACAGTCTAGACTCTTTTCATTCATGGCCCCTCAAGATAGGAAAAAGCTACCAAATATTAACAGAGCAGGGGTGTCCCTCTCTTTATTCAATGTCTCTTCTTTTATCAACATCACCATCTTTCTTTTACCCTTATCATTTAATTTTAATTTAAATTTCAAATGTGTGTCAGGGGTTGGGCCAAAAACTGCGCCCAGCAATTTTTTTTAATCATTATTTTTTGCTGGGCAGAGTTTTTTATGCACCCCCTTCTATATTTTCAAACAATATTTTGCCAATAAAAACAGAAAGGAAAACGTACCTCGTTGGTGTCGTCAGAACATGCTAGCACAGTGAGGTGTTTCGTTAGTGTGTGTGTGTGTTCAAGAAACTTTGAAGAACGAAATAATAACGAGGCAAAAGCCATCTGGGCGCAATTTAAGACGAAAAGAAAGAAAGAAGAAGAGAAACATGCCAATGAGAAAGGTAAATCCTTAAATCCTGTTCTAAGCCTAGAATGAATTCCAGATGAGAAAACGTTCATGAATGCGTGAATTGCCTCAGGCACTGTAGTGGAGTTTAGAAGAAAAGATGTACCTTATCATTGAAAGTTTTCCTTCTCCCTGTCACATAGTTCTTTGAGGATTTTACAGAGGCGGGTATATCAAAAATTATGCCCATGTATTCTACATTATAAAAAAAAGGCATGATTAAAATAGGGGCGCACATATAAAGCCAATAGCCAGTGAAACAACACTACAAATATCTTACTTGTTGCATAGCACACCCATTAAGGAAGACAAACACGGCAACTTTTCAACAAGTGAGGAATACTGGTAGTATGAAGTGTTGTAACGCTAGCCAGCCAGTGACTTGTGACGTTCCTTGTCTAAACATACCGCAATTCACGTCATTTTCGATGTGTCATGAAATACAAATTTAAGTTATCATAACAACGTAGATTTCGGTGGAGCGAGCTAGCCAGTTTAATTAGACATGATTGAACTAATCAAGAGCTATGCATCTTGGAATAAAAAAAGTATGTCAGGCTGTCCCAATACACCAAAATGCTTCATAGCTGCATTTAACAAATAATGATAATACATAGGCTACTGTAACGTGCCGGCATAGTCGCCCCATAATGCCATGCGGCGGGCGCATACTTTTCTCTGTGTGATGCACTAGCGCTCATTATCTCCCTCTGGAACGAAATACTGTTTTCTGATTGGCTAATGGGGTGTACATTAAGTTCGTATAACCGGACACCTTGGACGTAGTCCCAGTAGAAAAGTTAAATCGCCGTTCCATATCAATGCTCTTGAATGGTTACCATTGACAACCAACGTAACGTTTATTTTTTGACAGCTAGGATAATTTGAACCAAGATGGCGGCGTGTTGGGACAAGTTAGTGGGCAATGTTTTATGTCAATTAAGCTATCTACACGACTTTTTATATGTCTAAATTGACTCGGTTAGTTGTTGATGTTCTACACGAATGTTGCAGAGTATTGTAATTCTTAACTGAAAGTCTCGAATATTATTTGTAGGCGGCTGTTAGCGCTTAGAAAAAAAAAACATTGAAATAGATGGTAGCTCACACGGCTAACTAGCCAGCTCGATTGTGAGCCTTCGACCAAAATTACTAAACTTGACCTCCCTGTTTCTCTGTCCAACTTCACCATCAACGGAAACGTGGAGTTCAACTGTAAATAGTAAAACCTTATGAACAATACCTGTGTCCGTGTGTCCGTTTACTTTACAGAGGTGAGCTCATGAGTGTCACTTTGCAGCAATGCCCACTGCACGAAAAGCAAGATTATCGGTCCCGTAAACGCTGTGATACAGCCGCGAATGATCACCATTCCTGGCTGATCGCGGACCTTCCCCCGAAATATCCGTCTGCCGCATATGAACGGAAATTCCCGGGAAGGAACCTGCGAGGGGAGGGGGGCCGATGTGTTTAGCATTCTCACCTCCCGCTGACAGAGGTGCGAAATGCTCTTATTAGCATATTGACTGTCAGCAGTCTAGCCACACACACCCTGCTGAAGCCATTGGTTGAAAACGAGAAGGAATTGAATTAAAACGTCTTGTGATGAGACGGAATGAGATTCTGTCTTTAGGTCAGCTTTCAACTGACAAAACGTATCCCCTCCCATTTACAGCTATTGTCCCATAAAAACGAAATTAAAATGTACACGATAATAATTTAATATTCTGTCTTTAGGGTTTTGCTCCGGGGTTATCACATTTCTTGATTTGCTCACCGTTTTCAGAATTCTGTCTTTAGGGTTTTGATTTCGGGTATTTCACGATTCTTGCTTTGCCTTTCATTTTCAGAGTCCGGGGGTTGCAATGTACTTTCGAGGCTGTTCCACTCATATTCCGGAGCTTCCTCTCTGTAATGTTCTTGAGATTCACTTTTGGCATGTGATTATACAGAGTCGGGCTTACTCTGATATCGTTATAGTCATTTCGCAACTTGGGACATGTTTGCCACTCGTAAATATCTAACCTGTGACTTTTCAGGTAGACTTTACACGTGCTTCGCGAGATTTGAACCTGCGCTCTTCAGGTTAGTGGTGCTTTGTACCTAATGGTGCTGTTGCTAACCGCTTAGCCACCTTTGCTGGTAATGTTGTGGCTCGTCGGTGCGACCAAGTACCTGGTTTATCATTCCTCCCTCCTCTGGGGTATTTCTCTTCTGTTACTGGAGTGTGCAAATCGGGAATTGTTTAGTGGACTTATGTGACGTTTTAATTATGTTCACGTAAAGGCGCCCGAGGCAACATTAGAAACTTTAGACTCGAGTCAGAAACATCGCCTGCCTTCTGTTTTCCACGGTAGATCGCATGTTATGCTAGAAATGGCTTAGCATGGGTGGGATGGGGAAAGATAACACCTTTCCATCCAGACGCAAATTTAGCTAATCAGAATCTGTAAGTGGTTTCCAGATATATATAGTTGATCTCTCTTATTTGACAAAGCAGTGAGTTAGCTGTCAATGTCTCTTGTCGAATTATCTCACATGTTTATGGTGGTATGTGTTTAAAAGTTTTAACTTAGGCTATGTGTAATGTGTTCATCATGTGTAATTGTGTTCAATCCAGGTCAATTCAATTAACATAACAAAACCTAGGCCTGGCCAAGGGGAAGGGGTGGGGGGGCTTTCACACCAATGTGGGCTTCTACGGCAATACACAGGGTCGGAGACTGTCGTAAATCCCACATTTCATGCAGTGGCCCGGGGAAACTAAAGGTCCAGTTCCACGCACTACTTTCTCTAACGGGAGCACTAGGCTTTAAATCAAGAATTCATCAGGTTATTTTACATATTAAATGTCCTAAAGATAAAGTAAATTCTAAATAATAATAACAATAATAATAAAAACATTTTTTGGATGTTGTAAACGGGAGATAAGCGGGATAACGGCCTCTGAGCTGTCCAGTTCTACGAAGTTAATGGACTTCTGCGGCGCAAAACATTATCTGACAGAAAACATTATTTGCAGGCGATTGGGAAGATGACTCGGAGGTGTGTGTGTCCATAAACAGTTGAACAGGGGGTGTGGCCGGAGCGTAGTTCAGCACAGGTCTAACAGTCTCTCTGTGATTTTGTTCTTCGATTAATGCTCAAGGGCACTTCAGCTGCGGATGTGGGCATGGGGGAGCAGTGCTCTACCACTTCCCCCGCCCACATTTTTGCCTACTTGTCGGGGATCGAACCGACCACCTTTGTCATGTATCTGTCTTGACCTTACTTATGCAGGAGGGTAGTAGTTGGGTGTCGCTGGTGTTGCTGATGTTGTTTCTGGCTGAGCAGGTGAGATGTCCCTGAATGCCCTCCCGGAGTGTGAGGGTAGATGAACTGAGATCAGGACTAGACTCGAGCCTTTCAGTTGAACCACTGGGAGATGCTTCCTGTGGCCTCAGAGGCTTTCCATCCGCAGACCAGCTGTATTGAGGACTGTCCCCATTGGAGGAGCAACTCACCCTCCTCTCCCCATAGGCTGAGCAGCTGATTGACAGATTCACAACAGACACAGGATCTGGAAGAGAGGAGGGACTCTAGTGAGGATTAGAATGTTACCATCCACATAGCCATGTTAGTTTTGGGTGTCCACCAGTTAACCCTGAGCTCACATCACAGTCCAGGCAAAGTCCAGACTCTCTATCTTCAAGGTCTCTTCTTTCAACATCAACATCTTTCTTTCAGCCATATCATTTACATTAAAGTTAAATTATTCAATTCAATTATTCACCTTTACTGTGTGTCATGAGTTGGGACATTTTTTGGCCTCTTGACTCTACTTACAAATGCCTTGCAGAGCAGATGAGGATATTTACTTTCAATCATCAACTGCACTGTGTCCTTTTTGACGCCTTAGAGATCTTCACTAAACTTCACTGTGTCCCACTGTTTGAGTTCAGAATGACAGTGCAGGAGCATTAGAGGCAGGATAAAGTGAAAGTTACCTTCAATGATCAGCTGTAATGTGTTATCTTCCACTCTCTTCCCTGTTGACTCCTTATAGATCTCCACTTTGTATGTTCCTGCGTCTCTCTTCTCTGCAGGGTTTATAATCAGGGTCCCGTTATCAGGAACAAACTGCCACCTCTGACGGAATGATGGGGTGTTGAACTCTTCATCAAACACTGTCTTGGATCGTCTGAGTCTAAAAATGGCTTTATGTTTATTATGAAAGCTCAGTGTATGACCACTGGTGTTCCTCATTAGTTGCAGATACACAGATCCTCCCAGAGCCCCATAACATGTAGCATTCTGAGTAGCATCACAGGTGGAGTCCAGACCTGCGTAAAAAGAGGACTTTACAATGAATGACTGTCATACTTACAGTTTGAAAGATTGTGCTGTCCTCCAGCGAATTCGTCGGATGCCCACGCTTGGTTCAAGTTAGCTTGTTCAGAATAACAGACTTGTAGAAGACGGCTTAGCGAAAGAATGTGTTTATTCAGTCACAAGCCACGGTCAGCTCCATACAGCACAAGCATGCACAAGGCACGTCTGCTGCTGAGGAGTCGGTCTCCTTGCTTCTTCTTCTCCTTATTACAAACATTGTACATACATTTATACTGTGGAATTACAGTAATGTATGGGTTTAGGGGAGGGAATGGGTGTGTCTGGAGGTCAAAAGGGGATGTCTAGCTTAGAACAAACCTATGAACAGGTAGGGCCATATGGATGCTAATGTCTTTGCTTCAGATAATCTTGTCGTGGCTGAAGACAAAAGCCAACTAATGTCCCTGGCTCGGAGACACACAAAAGCTAGGAACCAGGTCTGATGGCCCATCAACACAGACAAAAGGCCAGGTGCCACATTGATAGCTGTGGCCTAGTGCTATGCAAACTATCTTGCACAGGGTTGTTGAGATGTAATCATATTATGTGAAGTTATGAAAATGCCTTAATCTAACAAGTTTTATGAGTGAAAATGGTAAATGGTAAGGTTGCAAGATGTCACATTAATGCAGTCAGTTGGGTGTTGAGATGAACAGGTTTTATAGTGGTATGTACTAGTCTTATGTGTCGTTGTTTCACTTATTGGGAAATAAAATTGTCTGCACACTTTTTTGTACTGTAGTATACCACAAAAACGTAGGATGGATATTTACTGCTATTTTATTTTATATTACAATATGTACAAGGTGTCACACATTTTTCTGTTCTGTCATACATTTTTCTGTGCTGAGGTGTTTGTCTTGTAAGCCCACTGTGTTAAGAGTTTTGAGAAAGTGTGAAAATTATTGGAAAAAACTTTAGTAAGTAAAAAAAAAAATACTAATAATTCTGAGATATAGATTTGGACTAGTTCTATGTATGTTGAAATATTTTGTGAATTTCCCTTGTTAATAAAACCAAGTGGTACAACATCATATAGTACATAAATCATTATTAACTGTTGCTCCTCACTTACTGCCATAACACACTACAGTATCACATTACACACTTGTCCCAATACTATGCCCACTCTTCCCACATTGGGCACTGACACACCTCAGCACATCAGTTAACCTTTGGTGCAAAAGGCACTACAACCACAAAAAACAACTCCTACTTGATCCAAAATTGACTTATACTGCCATAACTATAGCATATGCTCTCTACCATTAAAACTACTTTATCATGTAAACTCAATATCACTTAATGAACAATTAACTAAAAAACCCAGACAAAACCCCCCCCTCTATTTGGGGCAGGACAGAGAGGC
>NC_137927.1:6883899-6958899 GCF_963457725.1 Sprattus sprattus | reverse complement strand
CTGTGTTCATAGAGTGGTGCTTGGGAGTACAAAGGTGTTGGGGGTTGGTGTCTTCAGTTTGGGGATCCTACTAGTTGAGTATTGGTAAACAAATCTGATGCACTCAGGAGGGTAATATGTTCAGAAAGCCTTTAATATCTCTTGGCTGTTCAGTCAAAGTAACAATAAAAAACATGCTTATGCGTTTCAGTCATAAGAACCTTCAACAGAGCAAGTAAAAATGGATGCCTTTGGGCTGTTTCTTCTAGATGTTAACAAGTAGTCACATGACTAGTATGGACAGGTAAGTAGTCACATGATTAATGCATAGGCTACAGGTAAAGTCACATGACAGACCATGCTCTCAAACCATTAGGTAGAGGAAAGTACACATCCAAACACACAAACACACACACAATCATCTAAATGGCTAACATCATGTTCTGTCCTTCCTGTATGTACCAGTTTGCCCTGATGTAAGTCACTTTGGACAAAAGCGTCTGCCAAGGACCTTAAACTTAAACTAAACTATGAAAATATGAAGTAGAGTTCTCTCTCATGAATGCAATGTGTGTTTGCCTAAAGCAACACAACACCCAGGACCAACACTGTGCATACGATATGATTGTGCGTGTGTGTATGTGTGTGTGTGTGTGGGTGGGTGCGCGTGTGTGTGAAGAGAACAATAATAAACAACAATAACAAATGCAAACAAACAATAATAACAAATACAAACAACAACAAAGTCCCGTTTGAAAGCTGCAAAACTCAGGAAAGTACTGTATACAATGTGTAGAAATAATACAAATGTATTATTGAACATTAAACATTAGAAACCTCAATCAATTATCAATAATCCATGAGATACCAATCACACAATATAACAATATGTATGTAACAAACAAAATAGCAATCCATTTATTTAAACTTCACATTTTAGCCTTGAGTCATCTCTGAATGATATCAGTCTAAATATACAACGCTAAAGAAATAAAAAAGCGGACTTTTCTTCCGAAAACAACTAAGCCTGGTTGTGTCTGTGCTTTCAGTCCTCAAACTCCCAGCTCTTTACCCTTCAGCAGACACGTAACCCTGAGGGTGTGACACCACACAGCACTACTCTTCAGCAGACACGTAACCCTGAGGGTGTTACACCACACAGCACTACTCCTCAGCAGACACGTCACCCTGAGGGTGTTACACCACACAGCACTACTCCTCAGCAGACACATAACTCTGAGGGTGTTACACCACACAGCACTACTCCTCAGCAGACACATCACCCTCAGGGTATCACACCACACAGCCGTTAGAGGTCTAGTCCAAATTAAGAGACGTGGCCACCAGCACTACTGTTTAGCAGAGTAGCAGTGGTGCGTTCACTATCACACAGCTCTGTGGAACCTCACTGGGGGGCAATAACCGTAACAAGCATGGACAGCTCTGTATAAACTGAGTGTGTCTCTGCTGCTAGTTTCAGTAGAGTAGGAATGGTGCGTTCACTACCACACCGCTCTGTGTAACCTGAGTGTGTCTCTGCTGCCAGAGCTCAGGAGCATATATGGGGGAAATAAGGATTGTCTCTGTATCTCCACTCTGTTGTTCCCAGCATAATGAACGACAGGCAGGAGGCAGGATCACACCAGCAGGGCATCTCAATTCTCACGGACTTCTGTACTATGTGGTTTAGGTCGCCTAGTCCTGATGGACCCTTGTACTGTGTGGTTTTGGACTAATAGTCCCGATGGACTCGTCAAGATTGTACCCCTGATTAAATACATAATTTCATCATGATGGTACCCTTATTAACAACATAATTCAACTATTATAGTACCCTTGGTTAGGTGTGTCTGCTGTGGTCAGACACACTCTGCTCCATGCTTCCACAGGTGCATGCACACACACACACACACACACACACACACACACACACACACACACACACACACAAACATAGGTCACTGTTCGCGGTGCATGTGAGCATACACACTGTCTGCCTGCTGTGGGTCAGTGTGGTGTGTGGACTCTCACTTCCCCGTACTCAACCGACTCTGCTGGCCTGTGACTCTCAGTTGGGCGCTTACTGAAGGCAGACACCTCAGCATACTCCAACTCATATGCCTCAGCTGGGGAGAGGGAGAGAGAAGGAGGGCGAGGGAGGGAGGGAGGGAGGGAGGGTGAGAGAGAAAGAGATTAATAATGATTCCTGAATGTGAATCACAGGCAATGATGGACCATGACAGTAATTGTTTGTAAAATGATTAGGTGCAGGTGTATACAAGTGAATTATCATGCCGTCATAATGCCTCACAGCATTAGATAATATTAGCTACTCTTGTTTCTGTATGATGGAAGAGATTCTGGCATGATGAATGCACTAATATCATGATAACATGTTTATTAAGTATTGTTTATCCCTGCGTAGAGCCATGATAACATATTTATAAAGTATTATCAAACTCTTAAACAGGCTCAGACCACGAATTGAGGCTACAAATTAAATAATAATGGAATATGCTGCCCACAAACAGAGTATCTTTACATAGTTTTCAAAACGCATCAGTGTGATGACACGTTTGTGGACAGGAGCTAGTTTAGTTTTACAATCAAACTTTACATTTAATTTCATTTAGGAAATGAATGGATCTTATCGGTTGTTTGTGAAAACGGCCTACTTATCCCAAAAACTGAACACTCTCACTCAGGTCATGATACTGACACTAACGTCTCAGAACTGAGACCTGCTACTCGACACAAAAAATAGCTTACAACGTTTTTGTGTTAGTTTATGTTGCAGTATCTTACTTATTTTTCTCCATTTTGACCAGCCGTCACTTATCTAGTTAGTCTGCACACCATGGGCATCTGTCCCAAAACAGCAGCTAACCAGTCAAACATGTTCTCACTCTGCTGATACTTTGACAGTACTGAACCAGTTACAATGCTACTCATGGCAATTGCCTGTTCTGTATTTTATATAGATCAGTAGCTTTCTTCTCTGTGAGTCAAGTGAGACAATGCAACACAGCACAGATGATTTCAATACATTCAATACATTATATTATACACATGTCTGTATGTGTGTGTGTGTGTGTGTGTGTGTGTGTGTGTGTGTGTGTGTGTGTGTGTGTGTGTGTGTGTGCGCGCGTGCGTGTGTGTGTGTGAAAAGTCCCTCTTTCGGTGACTCACCAGCTGGTGGCTTCCTGCTTTTATGCCTGCTGCTCCTATTTGCCACGGCAACGCCAGAATACACCACATCCTCTGTTTCCACTCTTGTACCTGATGACCATACAGACACAAAGCAGATGTAATTATGAAGCAGGTGCAGGTTGTGTGTGTGTGCTAATATGTGCTAATACACTGACCTTGAATGTCTGATCTTTTTCCTCTGCCGTTGCTACTAGTGGTCACCTGGACGTACACCAAATCCTCAGGCTCTTTCTTTTCACTCACTGCAAACACAAATACAGGCACACCTCCAGGCTCCATTGAGAAAATGCACTGGACAATGTGTGTGTGTGTGTGTGTGTGTGTGTGTGTGTGTGTGTGTGTGTGTGTGTGTGTGTGTCTGTGTGCATGATATACGTATATGCATTTGTGTGTGAAGGAGTGTTGGCACAGGCTTCCTGACCTGGAGTGTGTGTATTCCTCTTTTTCCTTCTGATGTAGAACGTCACCACAGCGACACACAGACACACAGTCAGGCACAATAACACAGAAATAACTATTACTGAAAGAGAGAGAGAACACACACACACACACACACACATACACTGTTATAAGAAGAATCACCGACTGTAGATGTGTTATTAACCACCTCCAGTGAACATTAAGATTTGATAATGTCCGTAACAGCACACTCAGATCATTGACTTACCCATCACTGAGGGACCTGGGTTGGTAGAGAGAAGAGTCATGTTAGTCTGGTAAGTTGGTGTGACAGACACAGTGGAGGTAACTGAAACAAGTTATATGTTAAAAACTATGGGCAAACACTGTCATTAGCCTTTGCAACTTTGCAACCCATGGTAGAGGATAGATGATCCAGTGATATAACAGTTTATTAGTATATAATCCAGTTCCATGCTAGCAACATCATAACTGTTATGACTGCATTCAAATGTTGTGTTTTAACCTCCTCTGGTCAACCCTGCAAACTCAGATACTGCTGAATACCCTGTGTTTGTATTATTTACTCTCATAACTCATCATTTTTATTATTATGGCATGCGACAATTTGCCCCAGAAGAGAATCTCATGATTGACCCTTGCTATGCCTGATAACTGAGGTATTACATGACCACTAAATCACTCAGTTGTAAGGTAATGTCCCACTAACTGACCAGAGCAGATGTCCAGCAGCAGAGCTGAGGTGTTTGTGCTGCTGACGTGGTTTGAGACATTGCAGGTGAGTTCTCCAGTCACATTCCCACTCAGCAGGAGAGTCTGAGGATCTGCACTGAGATCAGAATCAGCTTCACTCAGAAGCCTCCCATCCAGGTACCAGCTGTACTGAGGACTGTCCCCATTGGAGGAGCACCTCACCTCCCTCTCCCCATTGGCTGAGCAGCTGATTGACAGGTCCACATCAGTCACAGGGGCTGAAGGAGAGGAATCTATTTATCTATCTATCTCTTAATTTCTTTCTTTCAGTCCAAACATCTCGATCCTTTAACATCTCCATCTTAATTCTTTGTGTATCTCTATGTTAGTCTTTATCACTTCCCTATATCAACTGCCATCACAGGCTATGCTTTTCTCTACCTACCCCTAAATGCTTTAAATGTTCTTACGACTTTCTAACATTTTATTTCATATTTGTTTTAAATGTATTCATTTGTGGAATTATACTTGAACTTATGAACCCCCCAGCATCGCCTCCAAAGCCATGTACCGTACAGCTATGCACTGATAAAACAATTTCCAAAGTCATCACAGCCTGAGAAATTGGTTGACTAAAGTGTTATCATCTGTGAAAATATGATCCTATAAACTAAACCTCACTGTGGTTCAGTGTTTAGGTTCAGTGTAACAAGGAGGAAGGTAATTGAACTTCTTAAAGGTTCAGAGATGAGTTGAAGTGTTTTACCTTCAATGATCAGCTGTACTGTGTGATCTCCCACTCCCGTCCCTGTTGACTCTTCAGTGATCACCACTCTGTATGTTCCTGCGTCTCTCCTCTCTGCAGGGTTAATAATCAGGGTTCCATTATCAGGAACAAACTGCCACCTCTGGAGGAATGATCGGGTGTTGAACTCTTCATAGAAAACTGTCTTGGAGTTTTGGGATCTAAAAACAGTCTTATCTCCACTGTAAAACTTCAGTTCATGTCCTGTGGTCTTCTTCACCAGCTGCAGGTACACAGGTAGTCCTAGGGTGCCGTTACATGCTGCCTCCTGAGTAGCATCACAGATGGAGTCCACACCTGGATTAAGAGAGATTCATTGTCATCATTTAAACACATCTGTATGTAAAAGTCCAGACCTAAACAAACAGAAAACCTGCATTTATTGACAATAAACAGTTGAGAACATACTGTACCTTTCCACAACCTTGTCAAAAATACCATGCTCAGATCTGTCAAGGCCAAGAACACACAAAACAGAACTGACTAGCCTAACCCTGGCCAGAACAGTGAGATTCAGATCCCTCCATCTTAAACTCAGTTTGCTCAATCTTCACCTTCAGAGTTACACAGAGAAGACTCAGCCATGACCGGTGTCTCCACAGTGTCCAGTTACCACAGGCAAGCCACAAACCCCACTATGCTTCGCCAAGACGGACTGCATCGGACCAACCACAGCTGGGGTCCCACTCGGCCAAACCCAGTCTCCCACCAAGTTGTTACTTCAAACCATGTCTACCCTCTCTACAGGTAGCAAATGGCAAACCCCAGCACCACCTCTAGTAGTTAGACTACTATGGTGTAAACAGTAGCGGTTCTACATGGAATTACGCCCCGGGCGAGACCCCCTCCGAGCCCCCCCACCCCCAGGAAAAAAAAAATCTTATTTAAGTATATAAGTGAAAGACACACTAAAATTTCTCAATTGACCTATCGCTAAGCCCGGTCTCCCTTATATAAGGGTCAATGACATGACATGCATATTTTTGTGTCCGACTGCATCATTTTCTTTTTTTATTTTGAATCAATTCATGACATGCATCACTTTATTCTATTAAATCTATTTAGTTTGAATACATTGAATACAGTGAATCAGAAAAAAGGATATTATTTTATGTTTTGGGATCTCAAACCCCCAAAATGTTAGGTGGCGCAACCGTCCGTGCAAATGAACAGACTAAAAAAAGTATTGAAAATGGTGTACATTTTGTTGTAAAATACTTGGCATGATTTATGTTTGAAACCTGTCAAATAAATCCAATTTTCCAAATATCAATACTTTGATCTAGTTGAGATAATTGAAAAACTTTTGTCCAGAAATTAGTATGCTCTCAAATGTCAGGGTGGCACAACCGTAAAAAAAGTAAACAGGATATTGAATCATCCAGAGGACCCCAACTGACCTTTATGACTGATTGAAAAGGTTGGTAATTTTCTCTCAAATTTTGATAAAAATAGCTACTTTCAACTCCTAGTAAGATTGGTTCACTTTCTATGTCAGGTGGTACAACCAATGTAAAACTAGGGAAATGTTATTTTATCATAAAACTCTTCTTTATATCAAATTATTATAGGAATGAACTTGAACTTGAACTCAAAAACGAATACAGGCGTCCAACTAGAGGCCTGTTTAATTTGAAATTACAGGGGAAATGTCAGGTGGTGCAACCAGTCAGTCAGGTGGCGCAACTGCAAGGAATTCGACTATACATTATACCTTATAATATTATTATTAATTATAATATGATTTATAAGGCTCTTAGATTGTCTATTCATTTTCTAAAATGTTTATTAGTTTAATATTAAAGATGGTAAACAGTTTCAAACATTTTCATGATTATTTTAAATAATCAACTAAGGAAAAATTTGCACGGCACAGGGAGCTCACTTAAAATGATCCGGCTGCAAGACAAACATACCTTGCAAAAAGAAAAGGAAGGTATGATAAACTGTAATGCAAGCCTGGATCTTGTAGTTGATACTTTTATACAGTTGTCAGACCTTTCAAATTTTGGAACCTGTACAGAAATGACCAAGTTCATACAGGAAATGGGAGAGACGCCCCTAATTAGTGACAACACAACCTATCCAATCACCTTCGCTCTCATACACCCGCGCTAGTTTAAATCCTCCGGTCTCCAGGCTCACTCAGTCTTGAGTATGACGCCGCTTATTTGCTGGAAAGGTGTGGATGGCGGGGAACACACGGTCTTACCGTAGCCTGAAACCCACTTCACAGAAAGACTCCTGTTTTAATATGCAAACAGCACCTGGTAAAAAGGACTAATTATGTACACTTCTGTAACTTTATATTTAACGGGAACACCACGCAAAGAGAGCTCATGCCTGGACAAAGATTTGCTACGTGTTGAGAACACTTGCCGTCCACACCGAGGCTTATAGGATAGCCTCCACACTGTAAGACCTTTTCCTCATCGATGGATACGAATCGTGATTTGGATAAGTTTGGATATTCGAAGGATTGTGTATTTCAATGGATTGCCAACCTGAAGCGGAGCTGTACGTCTTAATCGCAACGTATGTAAGTCCTAACGCCGTTGAATCCCTACTGCGAGCAGGCTGCAATCACGGAGCCGGTGGGTAAATTTTTTTTCTTGCCGACGGTATTGGAAACCGGGGACTTGGAGATTGAAATGAAAGACTGTTCTAATGCTGCTGGATTATTAGGCCACTTGCTGTGCTGTTAAATTAACTCGGAACATCTTAAGTGCTGTGCTGTGCGTGTCGTGCATGGGCAATTGTCGGATGTTGTCAATCGTGCCGTTCTATTGAGCGCTTTGAACTGACGCGTTACACGCAAGGATGAGTTAAGGCCGAATTATGCTCTGTTTTAGACGTAACGCGTAAGCACGTAAGATACACAACCCCCCCTTGCGCGGTAAAATACCCCCCCTTACGTGCTTAAGTGCGTCGCCCAAAATTCCTAACTATGCGACTAAAACACTACGGCCCTACACAGCTCGCAAAGGCTGTGATTGGCCGGCTACCAAAGCCTTTCACACAGAGTATCACGTTTCCGGGTTAATAGCATACAGTCTTTTTTAGACCCAGACATTTTTTTAAATCATGAATACCCTGCAGACCGTCTCACAAGCCTTTTCTTATGGATTAGGAACAAACATAACAGAAGAGGTCCGAAGACATGAACTCCTTTACAAATCCTCTTTAAACACTTATAAGGACGCTCAAATTACCGCGAATATCCCATTCTCACCCGCGATTGTTTGGAGAGAATGTGGTCATTCACGAACAAATAGGTACTTTCATATTCATTTTCCGCCACTTGTGAGTCATGGTGATATCTTTCATTGAGTTCATTTTGACGTGAATCCATCAATTGCACCAGCGAGTTTGATAGAATGAGCCCGGTCTGCTCATACAAAAGTTAACAGTAACCTGCCGTTACCTTGTGGCCAGCACCATTGTAGTTACAAGCATTGACAACATGATGAGATTCTCTCGCCGTTTACCACCTCATCTTTGAATAATGTAACTCATAAACACATCGTTTTAAAGCCTGTCGCAGTCATTAAAAGATGTCAATAAACGAACTTTTGCGTCATGTGCTGTCTTTTTCGCCACTGGTACTGAATTGCCAACATTTGTATTTTGTGTAACACATGTATTCATAACATCAAGCCTTTCGCCCACTACACTTTCATGCTCCGGTAAGTTTTTTTCCTTTGTCCTGCTGCAATAAATAGGCTTACTTAACTCAAAAAAAAATCTACAGTTCTGGCGTCAATTTGCTTTGCAACACGCAACACGGCTCACAAGCCTTGCAACACGGCTCTGCGTCTAAAACGAACCTTAAATCAAAACTTGTCTAAAACAAGTTCCTTGTGTAAATTACTTGCTTACGCGTTACGTCTAAAACAGAGCATAATTCGGCCTTTAGAGGAAGTAAATCGCCAGATAAGGCAAGACCGCCGTTGTCTCTGCAGACGAAAGTGACTATACTGCTTTCTAATCCTGGTTCTATAGTCGATGCTCTGGGGAAGCGCACACAGAAATAACAGCAAAGGGATTAACGATGTTAAAAATGTTCAAAGAATCGGAAAATCGCAACTTGCTCAATATAATGGAATGAAGCAGGGAATCAACGGGCTCTTCTGGAGAATTACACCTCAAATTGTGTCTGACGTTAAGGATCATTTAGTAAATACTCTACGTTATGCAAAGAGACTTTAGAAACTCAAATTGCTTTGATGGAAATGCTATGCCAGATCTTGGATATGAAGCAACAGATTGGGTTGCACAGGAAACAAAGGAAAATGATACATTTGAGAATAACGTGAAGCAATGGTTGACTGAGTCAAGGGATTCCAGATTTCTTCTGTACGTCTAAAGGAAAGTAAGCTGAAAAGGAGAAAGCTGAAATGGAGAAAGGAACAGCTAGAGGTCGAGGCCAAGTGGGCAGCTGCTACAGCTGAATATCTGTGTTTGGAATGGGGTGCAGTGGCGAAGATGGAGAGGACGAGGATAATGGAGAGGATGCCATGGAACGCCTATCTTCATGCTCTTTGAAGTCACAAACATCAAGTTGTTGGAGGGCGTATAACCCACTACTCCTCTCTGTTGAAGGGCTGTATAACCCACTACTCCTCTCTGTTGAAGGGCTGTATAACCCACTACTCTCCGTTGAAGGACTGTACAACCCACTACTCCTCTCAGGTAATGATGTCAATCTGGTTAAGATTTTGTTGTGCCTGAAGAAATACACTCCTCAATGTAAGGTTACTTTAATGACAAAGATGAATTCCTGCAGCAATTCACAAAATAACAATATGAGCTACAACCAGTAGCCTAATTCTACATGCACTATCTAACATTACTATCAGCAGGAAATGAATATGATGAAAAAAAATTATAAATGATACTGATAACAAAGAATGATAATGGACTACACGAATTATGTTACATGCTTTATCCAACCTTGTAACAGGCACTTCTGTCTAATGTGGAGTTCTAATGTGGAGTTCTAATGTGGAGCTCCAGTGTGGAGTTCTAATGCAGAGCTCTGATGTGGAGCTTTAATGTGGAGTTCTAATGTGGAACTCTAATGTGGAGTTCTAATGTGGAGCTCTAATGTGGAGTTCTAATGTGGAGTCTAGTATGGAACTCTAATGTGGAGTTCTAATGTAGAGTGGAGCTCCAATGTGGAGTTCTAGTGTGGAACTCTAATGTGGAGTTCTGGTGTGGAGTTCTAATGTGGAACTCTAATGTGGAGCTCTAATGTGGAGCTCTAATGTGGAGTTCTAATGTGGAGTCTAGTGTGGAACTCTAATGTGGAGTTCTAGTGTAGAGTGGAGCTCCAATGTGGAGTTCTAGTGTGGAACTCTAATGCGGAGTTCTGGTGTGGAGCTCCAATGTGGAGTTCTAATGTGGAACTCTAATGCGGAGTTCTAGTGTGGAATTCTAGTGTGGAGTTCTAGTGTGGAGCTCCAATGTGGAGTTCTAATGCAGAGCTCTGATGCGGAGCTCCGGTGTAGAGTTCTAGTGTAGAACTCTAGTGTAGAGTTCTAATGTGGACTTCTAATGTAGAGTCTAATGTGGAACTCCAATGTGGAGTTCTAATGTGGAACTCTAATGTAAATTAACGATGTTAAATCGCTGAAATGGCTACACCATACCATAAATTCCAATGTTGCAGGTGCTACTGCAGATCACGAGCGTGTCACATACGACACGAGGCGCTGTAGATGAAGAGGCAGCAGTCTGTTCATCTCAGGGGAACCCCGTAGTGGCGCAAATGCGCATGCGCGAACATCAAGCTTCTCACTCTGGCTTGATACTTGATCAATTAAGTATTGTCAACTTAGCTCTTCCACTAACGATGTTAAATCGCTGAAATGGTTGAGATTAATGTTAATAACAAGTCGAAAGCCAAATGAAGGATTGAGTTGTGTCTGCCGAAAAATTGTTGGCATAACACAAGCAAGTTATATTACAGCGTAGGGTCTGTCGGGTAGCGTCTATACGGGCTTCCCTTCCCGAGGATAAATTACTACGTATAGGGGAATGATTCAGTCTTCAGTCCGCCGTTTCTCTCTTCAGCTGCACACTATATGAGGTTGGGGATGGCCAAATCAACACTGAATTCTTATGACATTGCTTGGTCTCACTTCACCTCCTTCTGTGCTGCTTTCACGCTGTTTAAACATTCCGATTATAAACTCCTTCATTGTGCATCTATCTATTAATCCAGAAATCTCTGCGTGTCAAAGTGTCCGTCTAGGGCGTATCTCCCTGAAGGTATTTACGTTAGCATGAGATTTCGCTTGTAGCTTACGCATGTCGTGAACCTGTGCATCCTTGATTTTGAATTCATAGTTCGCGAGATATTTGTATTTTACCGTTGCGGTAGGCACTATGGGTGGCACTATGGGCGGATCCGTGCGACGTGAATGATGTCAGTCATAGAACAGTCGTTGTCATAGATGTTACCCCAGCTGATGCGTATGGGCTGGCATGTAACCAACTCTCATTACCATGTTAAGTAGTATATTGTAGTTTGATGCATTCGTATAAGAGTTCTATTCAACGTGCTGGTTAGACCAGTAACGTCATGCATCAACTGACGCAATGAGAGAGGTTTTACGATGTGTCCCGATGTATCTGTTGTAATTCGTGTGTACTTTGTTTTCTCAATTTGTAATAATATAAACTCAGTCTGCTTTTCCCTGGCTGGGAGAGGCAGTCATTTGGAAGATACTGTGTGTGATCGCCTTGCTCTGGGTTCATTAAACCGTCAGAGCATGAATAAAGGGCTGGGTGCCATCAAAATCACAACGCAAGAGTGGAGTTCTACACCACTACAAATGGTAGCTATATTGATAAAGCCTCGGAGGCTTTCAGATTGTACATTGCTTCTCCATCTGTTGCTATGGAGTCCACGAAATACGCGCAATTCTCGCTGTAAGTTATGTTGGGCTTTCAATCCCACTTCGGACCTTACCATGTCCGATCTCTTACTAGATCAGGACCACTCACTCTAATTTTAAAACTCAAACTGATACATTTTGCAAGGGTGTGCCTATCATTATTTCTGCCTCTAACAATGATTTCTGTCCCTTATCTTCCATATCGCGCCTCCCGATGTTCTGCTGCCCCCGATGAGCCCCTGTCCCTCACACTGGACAGCAAGCCCATGACCAGAGCCTGGTCTTCAAAAAGCTGGAGTCCATTTGCCAGCTGCGGCTTGGATCCTAAAGCATACACGCCTCATTCCTTCAGGATCGGAGCTGCCACAATGCTGCGCCTAAAGTACCGGCTGCCACCCTTAAAGAATGAGCCGCTGGTAATCTCAGCTTATGAACACAACCCTTCCCCGTCCCACCTTCCTGTCTCCACCCGGCCGACCTTAAGCAGATGGGTCCCCCCTTATGTGCCGTGGTTCTGCTTAAGGTTTCTTCCTGCCCAACAGGGAGTTTTTCCTTGCCCCTGTTGCTGTGGTGCATGCACTAAGGGGGTTCAGGCTGGGCTCTGTTAAGCGCCTAGAGGCAATTGTATTATTATGGCGCTATACAAATTAAATTGAATTGAATATGTCAGACCTAACGCCAAAGACATTGTCAATGGCCAAAAAACTCATGAGTAATTGCTCAGGTGGTGCTGGGACCCCTTAACCTGTTGTTATTCTTCATTGTTGCTCCTTTTGGGGGGCGTCACTCCAGCTTGCTTGTCAGTCAGTGCGGGCACATGATGGCAGCACTCCGATCCTATCCGATTCTCTCCATGGGGTCTCCATGGGGGGTTAACTGCTCTATCTCAAAGCACATGGAAGTGACAAAACTAGATCAGTTCAAATCAAATGCGGAATGTTTACATCTGCTACCGTTGATTATACAGTAAATACGTTGTGAAATGAAACAAAAACACACCACAGTTAAAGTTGTATTAGTATTGATTGATTCACATCGATATGAATGGATTACATGACTAACAACGGGTGGAAAAGTAATATGAAAATATTTGTTCACTGAATTAGAGCGTTCTGTCCCAAACAGTTGCGTTCCAGTTTCTAAGTTTCACTTTCGCTTTCAGTATTTCAACGTGAATGAGAGGGAGCACAAGAACTGAGCGTCTAGCAGCGTTTATCATATCATATACATTATGATGCATGTATATGTCTGTGGGCACGATCTCAAGCACGTGCAAAAGTTGTTGTTGTCCAATTTGAATCAGATACGAGAGACACATGCGCGCCCAGTCCAATTACCAGCGGAATCGAATCGTGTGTCCAGGGGTTTACATCGGAGTCCAGTCGGACTCAAGTCGGACACAATGAATCTAGTTCTGGGGAGACACATGTGTCCAATATCCAATTTAAATCGGACTGAAATCGGAAATTGGACACATGTGTCCACACTGAGTGTTCAGGCATTCTTATTCTATTCTTCTTTCTATTTATCACATTCACTGGTAGGTCATTAGCAACCTCCGTCTTCGACCTGATGTACACACACTGTCACTAGTTATCGACACTGGTATTTTAGTTCACTTAGCTTGCCCATGCTTTCACCAAGGCTGGGTTTCATTTACAGGTCACTGAAACTGAAACATATTGCAGCAGCACACATGTCTGGCGTCCATCTGCTATGTTGGGGTTTTCGTTAAATCCTGCTTGTATTTATTGTGGCAGTAATTTACAGTGTAAAGTGTGTTTAAGCAGCAGTTGCAATGTGCAGCTTTATCTTGTGCACCAGTTGCAATGTGCAACTTATCTTGCTGCAGCAGTTGCAATGTGCAACTTTATCTTGCAGCAGCAGCTTGAGCAGATCTAGGGCGCCATGACCAAACATACTACCTTGTACTTACATTAATAAAATCTTTTACTTACTCTGAGAGTTTCCTGTCTGAAATGACCAAGTTCATACAGGAAACGGGAGAGACGCCCCTAATTAGTGACAACACAACCTATCCAATCACCTTCGCTCTCATACACCCGCGCTAGTTTAAATCCTCCGGTCTCCAGGCTCACTCAGTCTTGAGTATGACGCCGCTTATTTGCTCCCTCCTCCTCCCCAGCTCCACCTGTCTAGATCTGCTTATAGTTAAAGGGGGTTTTCGTTAAATCCTGCTTGTATTTATTGTGGCAGTAATTTACAGTGTAAATTGTGTTTAAGCAGCAGTTGCAATGTGCAGCTTTATCTTGTGCACCAGTTGCAATGTGCAACTTATCTTGCTGCAGCAGTTGCAATGTGCAACTTTATCTTGCAGCAGCAGCTTGAGCAGATCTAGGGCGCCATGACCAAACATACTACCTTGTACTTACATTAATAAAATCTTTTACTTACTCTGAGAGTTTCCTGTCTGAACTGTTGAAACATTTCAACCATAAGCTCGACAGCCTAGATAGCCAAACGCCACTACAATTGGCCACACCAAGCCAAAGAATGCAGGTTTTTTGAAAGAAAGCCTAAGAGAAGATGAGGTTGTCCTCCACATCGATTTTTCTGAAAATTTCTCCTGCAAGCTTCATAGTGAGGTGCAGTCTTTCCATTTTGGAGGGAGTCGGAAGCCAGCTACAGTCCACACCTGTGTACCTTATACAGCAGATGGCTCACAGTCCTATGCCAACATCTCTGCGTCCCTTCGGCACAATGAGAGCTGTGTGGGCCCACTTGGAGCCAATGCTAAGGGATGTAATGAGGAAATGCAACCCATCCCCCACAACTTTTTGTTGTATATTTAAGCTTCATTTGTCATTGACCCATAAGTTACTGTTGCTAACTCGGACAAACTAGAGGAGCTGACTAGAGTTCACAAAAGCAGCTATGAGTGTCAAAATGATATCCCAAGAGGCTCTAGGCAAGAAGACAGAAGGACCTGATTGCGTCTAGAAGCCTTCAAAATGGACTTCATTATGCAATGGAGGGATATGTACAAAATGTAAAACTAGATATGATGGATGACAAGCTTAAATTGGAGGCCAGAATTAACAGATCACATTGCAACTAGGAGAATCCATCTCACGATTGCAGATAACAACATCCCATACCAGCATTGTTCATGCACTGCAGGGAAAGATTACATTAATTTACCTTCAATTCATTTAAAACTCATCTGGAGAGGCACTGAGATGTAGACCTACGTTTATTAATTAGCATTACCGTGTCCCTGACAGGGCAGTGTCCTAGCGTAGCTGCTAGGTCAGTTCACACGTGATGAGTGACGGTCCAGTCACTCAGTACCAAAATAATATATATATTTTTTTGCTCAGCCCATCCAGCTGATATCATTTTTTACTATACAAAGGATGTGCTCAAAGTGATATCAGAACCTTGGAGTAAAGTATCAAACTAAAACATGATACTTTAGAGTGTGACTTTGTTGTTGATCATTTACAATCCATTACAGTATATCTAATCAATTTGTTGCACTATATCCTATTCCTATACCGAATGTGATCCTGTGGCCTATATCCTGTTTTTGATTAATTCACTTCCTTTTTTTAATAGCCTTGATAAATGTGATCAATATACTACCTTAACATCAGCAGAGACTGTTAACTTAAATATTTTTTTGTTGTATTTGAAATAAAAATGCTACTGTTGTCAGGTGGCACAACTGAATCGTCAAGTGGTGCGACCAGGTAACGTTTTTATTTAAACCAATAAATAGTAGATTAAAGTGACAAATGGTTTCAAACTATGATGTGCATAGCTATTGTATTGAAAACATTCATTTTGTATATTCATAAAACAATCTTTCGGTCTTTAAATGTAAAATTGGACGCTTAACATTGACAAATTACCTGGCGTTAGGGTGCAATAATCTTAAATTGTTGTAAATACAAAAAACAAACACAAAATAATAATCTGTTAGGCACTCTATAGAACACTTGCTAAAAAATTCACTTTGAGTTGATAGTAGGTAAATATATATATATTTTTACAAATATTTGGTTGCGCCATTTATTGGGTGGTGAAGTTAGAAATACAGTCAAAAAATGAATTGAATCACTTTGAAAAGTTATTTATCAAATAAGAATTGTTTAAACACTTTTGCTCCAATTTCAAAAACATGCATTACATCCATTTTGAAACACTTTTTAAAAATATTTTTTTAAAGCTTCATTTGTCATTGACCCATAAGTTACTGTTGCTAACTCGGACAAACTAGAGGAGCTGACTAGAGTTCACAAAAGCAGTTATGAGTGTCAAAATGATATCCCAAGAGGCTCTAGGCAAGAAGACAGAAGGACCTGATTGCGTCTAGAAGCCTTCAAAATGGACAAAATTGGAGGCGAGAATTTACAGATCACATTGCAACTAGGAGAATCCATCTCACGATTGCAGATAACAACATCCCATACCAGCATTGTTCATGCACTGCAGGGAAAGATTACATTCATTTACCTTCAATTCATTTAAAACTCATCTGGAGAGGCACTGAGATGTAGACCTAAGTTTATTAACTAGCATTACCTTGTCCCTGACAGGGCAGTGTCCTAGCGTAGCTGCTAGGTCAGTTATCTGACAGTGTCAAACATCGGCCATTCTGTTAAACAATCGAAATGTTAAGTTTAATAATGGTTTAACAATCGATGTGCTCATTTTAGTAGCTAATGGATTAAAATGACAACGTCAACGTTTGCCGAAAACAAACGCAGTCCGATAATTAACACCATAACTGTCTAGCTAGCTAGCGAATAGCCAACGTTAGCTAGTTTTAACCAGAGATAACTTGCTTAAGCCTAGCATAGGGTGACCAGATTTCCCGGACCTAAAACCGGGACACTTTGCGCGTGACCATAATGCTTGTGCACGCACAAGCTTTTCATCCTGAACATGTGCCAGGAACATAGATTTGGCCAACAACAGGTGCGTTTCTAGGTATCAAAGAAATTGCTGTGTTTTTCCAAGGCGAGAGGCATGTTTGGGGGGGGGGCATTTGAAATACATCTTAATTATCAACTGATAAATACTGTATAATGGGCTGAAATGGAAGGCAAGCAATGCATTCACTATAATCATGTCAAATTAGGATTCACTAGCATTAACTGATTATAAACAACAACATTCTATGGGACTGATATTATTGTTTCGAAATACTAGAGAGATATGTTAATGCAAAGAAAAGAGAGATGTCGAAAGTTATTTCTTGCATTTCGAATCCGCTCGTTCACACTTGCTCACTGAAGACAAAATAGCTAGCTAGCTAGTTAGTGTTAACAAAGCCCACTGCAATATTCCCTTTCATGTACCTTAAGTAAACCTACATTTGAGCAGATAACAATCGTTAACAACTACAGATAACAACTACAGCCATATTCTGTAACTACCTGTACTTACAATTTCAGTCCCTGCAACATTCACTTTGAGATAAACTCCATGGCTATAATCTTGGCTGTCGTTGAAGAGACGTTACTAGGCAAAACAAATGCCTACATTGTAATGCTGGTTGCACAGGTTATGGAGACGCAGACCGCTACGATTGACTGACACACAAACACACATTGTTCAAATCATAGTCTGGACGCTTTATTAGTATTTCTGCATGGGTTTAGTTAATGATCAGGCTATAATAAGATCACATTGGCTATGTAATCGCTGACAACCGGGACAATTTCACAGTGGTTGGTGTAAACCGGGACATTTTAGCGTCCCGCCTCGGACGTCTGGTAACCCTAGCCTAGCATAACATCAGTGGTGAAAGTAAGACTGTACTTACAATGACAAAAATGTGAATAATGAGTATGCCTATGACCATGTAGGCTTAGTTTATTACTTTAGCAGAGGAAAATGTCAACCTAACAAGTTCCATTTGGGAGACCCAGAGGTAAACTGTCCCCAGTGCCCCCTCACCTTCCCCCTCACACAGGATCTGTGCAAGGCACCTTCTTAGGGAGCAGGGGCGAAATGCCTCTTCGGGTTGACTGTTACGTCAGTTCTGGACATGGTTGACTGTCTATTGCATTAACACAGGGGAGGTTGACAGTCTATTGCATTAACACAGGGGATGTTGACTGCATGAGTCTAACAGTTATGCTGACTGCTTTGTCTGAAAAATGAACATAAGTAAGCAACATCTAAAAGAGAATGGATAATTACAAATATGAAAGCATAAATATTGATATTAGAACACGCAGAATAAACCGACCAACACAATATACACACAAAACAAAAGAACAACAAATTAATAAGTGAACTTGAGTAAGCCTGAGACTGACTAAAACCACAAATAAAAGCCTGAGCTCAGACTGAACTAAGTTCCTGCTAAAAAGAATACATGACCTGGGACGTGCACAGGAGTGTGCTAAGGTTGCTTGGGCAACTGCCCGTTTGCCCTCTTAGACTGAAGTTGCCCCTCTGAAGGAAATATATATATATTTGCGATCAGATGACGGGCGAGCGGCAGCAGGTTAAAATGACATTGCGATTACATGACAGGGGCGTGGCAGCAGCGGTTAGTGACAGTTTAAAATGATATTGTGAAAATTTGCGATTACATGACGGGGGCGTGGCAGTTGCGGTAAGTGAGAATTTTAAATGAAATTTTTTGGAAATTTTGTGAAAATTTGCGATTACATGACGGGGGCGTGGCAGCTGCGGTAAGTGAGAATTTAAAACGATATTGTGAAAATGTGCGATTACATGACGGGGGCGTGGCAGCGGCGGTGAAATTTATATTGTGTTGCAGGAGTCCACACGAGAGGGGTGCAACATTAGAAAAAATGCCTTCCCTATTGGTCATAAATGTCCTATTAGATACAGTACTGTGCAAAAGTTTTAGGCAGGCGTGAAAAAATGCTGTAAACTAAGAATGCTTTCAAAAATGGAAGTGTTAACAGTTTATTTTCATCAATTCTTCATAAATTAACAAAATGCAGTGAAGGAACAGAAGAAATTTCTAAATTAAATCAATATTTGGTGTGACCACCCTTTGCCTTCAAAATAGAATAAATTCTTCCAGATACACTTGCGCACAGTTTTTGAAGGAACTCGTTCCAAACATCTTGGAGAACTAACCACAGATCTTCTGTGGATGTAGGCTTCCTAAAATTCTTCTGTCTATTCATGTAAACCCAGACAGACTCGATGATGTAGAGATCAGGGCTCTGTGGGGGTCATACCATCACTTGCAGGACTCTCTGTTCTTCTTTAAGCTGAAGATAGTTGTTAATGACATTGGCTGTATGTTTGGGGTTATGTTCCTGCTGCAGAATACATTTGGTGCCAATCATACGCCTCCCTGATGGTATTGCATGATGGATTAGTATCTCCACATGCAGAAATGCAGCCCCAAACTGGAAAGGAACCTCTACCGTGCTTCACTGTTGCCTGCAGACTCTCATTATTGTACCTCTCTCCAGCCCTTTGGCGAACAAACTGCCTTCTTCTACAGCCAAATATTTCTAATTTTGACTCATCAGTCCAGAACACCTTCTGCCATGTTTCTGCACCCCAGTTTCTATGTTTTCGTGCTTAGTTCAGTCACTTGGCCTTGTTTCCATGTCGGGGTAGAGCTTTTTGGCTGCAACTCTTCCATGAAGACCACTTCTGGCCAGACTTCCCGGGACAGTAAATGTCTGTACCTGGGTACCACTGGTTTCTGCCAGTTCTGAGCTGATGCCACTGCTTGAAATCTTCCGATTTCGCAGGTAAATAAGCTTGATGTGTTTTTCATCAGCTGCATTAAGTTTCCTTGGCTGACCACTGCGTCTACGATCCTCAACGTCTTCTTCAAAAGAGCTTGAACTGCACATTTTGAAACCCCTGTCTGCTTTGAAATCTTTGTCTGGGAGAGACCCTGCTGATGCAGTATAACTACGTTGTGTCTTGTTGCTTTGCTCAGTCTTACCATGTAAATGGATACAAAATAAACATTTATTGTTTACATTTTTCAAAGCATTCTTAGTTCAAAGCATTTTTTCACACCTGCCTAAAACTTTTGCACAGTACTGTATATAAGAGGCAAACCTCTGAAGAGCAAGACGGAATAACTAGGTCTGTGATTATGTCATATGAGACACTAGTTCTGTGATCATGTTATCTGAGACACTAGGTCTGTGATTATGTCAATCAATAAGCCAGTGGCACCAAAATGCAAGTCCGCTGACTGACTGCAGCTCCACTGACTGAAGGCACCAGGTGATTTATTGTAAGCATACTGTGGCAGGATGCAGAAAATCACTTGCGAGACTGGGCAGTATCAACACAAACAACCTCTTGAGAAACAATGAGACACCTGAGAACCAGTTAGTGTTATGTCAATGATCACATGATTGGAGTTCACCTTCATTCAGAATAGAAATGTGCCATTGGATAAAGCACAGAGTAAGGTAGATAGAACAGTAATCAGCATTCTCTTGATTCCACCAAACCATTCCCTTATGCTGTTTTGTGGAGAAAGTTTACATCGACCCAAATGACCTCATAGAGTACGTATCCCTCTCATTCTCAGGAGTAATATCCCTGTGGATGATTTCTTTGTAAGGAGAATGTTGTGTTCTTTGAAGCCCGATGGTGAAAATATGACATTTTGTTGTCTGATACACTTTGCTATTTGACTTTCCTCATGTTGGCTTGGCACATCCACTCCGGCTTGGTGGCCTATGAGGTGGCCTACACTAATTTTTTGACTAATCTGTCACATAAAAAAAATCAATGTTTCTACAGCTACATATCCATGTCCATCTATATGGACATGTCCATCCAAACCAATATGTTATGTCAGTCTGTGTCCCATGACCTTTTATGGCTATACTGATCAGTGTCTGATGCTTCTCAAATGCACACACCCTCTTCCTCCAGACACACACACTCATCCTACACACACACACACACACACACACACACACACACACTCCTCCTGCACACACACACACTCAGCCTACACACACACACACACACACACACACACACACACACACACACACACACACACACACACACACACACACACTCATCCTGCACACAAACACACACTCAACCTGCAGATATGTACAATGTGATATATTGGTATTTTTCATCTATTTTGTTGCAAATCATGTAAATTCTTCCCCCATAAGAATGTATCACATTCACACCACCTTTATTAACACACAAACAGTTAGCAAGTCCCTCCCTGTCTGACATTCACACCTTTCACATCTATGTAGACCGCATACCCTTCCTCCTCCTTACAAGGCCCCACCTTACACCTTGAACTAGACCCCCAGACACACCCAATACCTATCACGTCAAGACCAAACTAGGCCCCTCCTGATCACCAATCACCTCACGTTAGGACCTACAGTCCACACTCTTACCCCCAGGGATTAGTGACAAACTTATCAAATATACCAACATCAGGAGTAGCCCAAAACTTATATCCCCCAAAAGCACCCTGGAGCCCCCCCCCCCCCCCCCCCCTTTTACGCCATTGTGTTAATATGTGAATTCTGTAGCCCTATAATAGTTATGGAATTCTGTTACCATTTGGAGAAGAGTATTTTCAGTAGTCAGTACCTTTACGATCAGAGCTTACTGCGCTGTGTGTCAAAGATTTCACAATGTGGAGACTAGATTTGCTAAACTAGATTTGCTAGATTTGCTAAACATTGCCATTTGGAAAAAAAACTATCTCTTCGCCAGCTGGCTTCCCAAGTCTTCGCTTGCTCCATTTATGATCAGTTAACTCGAATTGAATAAAGTGGTACAGCTTTGGCATTTCATCAGGGATTCGCCAGAAACAACGCCTTTCAACACACACACTCTGCAGACACATCTGACTCATCCTACACACACACACACACACACACACACACACACACACACACACACACACACACACACACACACACACACACACACACACACACACACACACACACACGTACCATGAGAAGATGCAGCCATCAGCACCACAAGTTCCAACAAAGTTTTCATCCTGGTCTGAAAAACAGCGTTCTGATGTGTGTTCAGTGTGGTGACTGGTAAGAGAGGAACTTCTTCGGCGCCTGACTAATGAAGACGTGTGAAGCCATACAGACTCTGCCTGTTTATAGAGATGAAAAAGAGGAACCTTAATACACGTCTCAGAAAACACTCTCTCACACACACACACACACACACACACACATTAGTACACACTGTCACTCGAAGGAATTTAAGAGAGAAAGAGAGAGAGAGAGAGAGAGAGAGAGAGAGAGTGGAGAAGGAACCGAGAGGGGAGAGAAAAGGGCAGAGGGAGAGAGAGAGAGAGAGAGAGAGAAGAGAGAGAGAGAGAGAAGAGAGAGAAGAAGGAACCGAGAGGGAAAGCGTAAAAGAAGGATGGAGGGATTAGGTTAAAAAAGTTAAAAGAGTAGTCTGCGTAGCTGAGTGACGGAAAATGCTGTGTGAGTTCTGGCTGTTGGTGTTATGCACAGGAAGTGTCTGTTAGAGTAGCAGGAGGGAAACCAGAATACAAAAGAAAAAAATAAAAAGAGGAAGACTCTCTCCGCCGCTCTTTCTCTCACATGGGCTCATGATCACAAAGTCACACACACAGACACACAGTAGATTTGTCAAACACACATACACGTTTACGTACATTTACATACATACACACACACACACACACACACACACACACACACACAACCACACACACACACACACACGCACACACACACACACACACACACACACACACACACACACACACACACACACACACACACACACATACACAACCACACACACACAACCACACACACACACACACACACACACACACACGCACACACTCTCTCACACACACACACACACACACACAGGATATTTGTAAATGTTTTCCTCTAAATGAGGAAGAAGTCAGTTATGTATGTCAACAGCCTCTCTTCCTACTATTTAGGCCAGGTATGTGACTCATGTCTGCCTAAGAAATGTCCCCATGGTCCTGATAAAATGTTCCTCATGTTCCTCATTAGAACAAGGAATTTGTGTATGCAGCAAAATGCATATTACAGTCATAAGGCCTCAGGGACAGAATGGAAGAGCAGATGTTTCAAACTTAAAAAAAAAAACCTTATCCTAAGCACCTTAAGGTGTAAAAAAAAAAAAAAAAAAAAAGTACCTACACACACACTACGCAGACTAATTTACTTAGTATATTGCTGAACTGTGACCTCCTTAGCTTTAAAATAAAGTAGAATAAGATCCAGAATTATTGAATAATGGAGATGCAATGAAAAGTATGCCTCCATGAAATGCATAATGTCTCAAATATTTCACACACATACACACACACACACACACACACACACACACACACACACACACAGGATATTTGTTTATTTTCCCCTCTCAATGAAAAAGTAGTCTCTATACTTCTTAAACGGAGTTGTTGACCCCATTCCAACGACCCAGTCTATCTTGCCTACAGTTTTACCCACCATCACGCATGAAGTCAAAGCATTACTCGGTTCATGAAACTTTCATTCAAACAGGCTCGGGTTTCTGCTTTGCTTAAGAAAGTTTCACTTCAGCCTTCTTATGTGAAGAATTGTAGACCTCCCTTCGTCCTGAAAGATTCTTGGAAATATTGTCTTTAAGGAAGTTTCTGATTTCCTGTCTCTATAATAATTTGCAAGACCCTAAGTAGTCATTCTGCTGAAACGGCTCCGTTATCTGTGACTGAAGCATTGAGAGTGGTGAAGGCCTCTGCTCTATCATCAGTTCTGATTCTACTAGAAACCTACATGTGTATTGAGACCAATGTATGTGTAATTGGTTTAGAATGGGGGGGCATGTTTGGTCTTTAAACAGCCCAAGAGGACACATGTAACTCCTCTTCTGGTGACCCTTCACCTGCTCCCGTAGCTTCTGGAATCATATACGAATCCCTCACTCTGGCCTATAGGACAGCCGCTGGATCGGCACCTTCCTGTTTAAATGCTATGATTCAGCTCTACTCCCTCTCTTGAACCAATCGCTCCTCTGATGAGCGTTCTTTGGTCTTTGCCGTCTTTCCGCAGCAAGAGATCCCAGTCAACACTCTATTCATTTTTTGGTGCCTCGGTGGTGGAATGCCCTACCAAGTGCTGTCTGTTCCAATGACATCATTACTTAATTAGCTTGAGACCTATTCTATACTGATATTTGATATATATATATGATATTTGCTGTTGTTGTTCTTGTTATTGTTATCATTATTAATATTATTACAATTATTAATTGATACCTAATATTGTTTCTAAATTATTATTCCTTAGGCTCCTTTCTTTTTTTTGTTTTTATTTATCTGTTTGTCTTATTTTGTAATTCACTTCGGACAAAAAGCATCTGCTAAATAATTTAGTTTTCCTTGCATCTTCCAGTAATTGTATTTCAGTGCCCAAAATATATATGTGTGTGTGTGTGTGTGTTTGTGTGTGTTGTTATAGTAGTATTAGTAGTAGTGGTAGTGATATTATTAGTAGTAGTGTGTGTGTGTGTGTGTGTGTGTGTGTGTGTGTGCATGTTTCTGTGTCTTTGAGTGTTGCTAAAAGGGACCAGCCCACTCCTCTAGGACTGTGACACTGACTGCAGTACCACAACTTTCCATGAGGAGAAGTCAGTAAGGGCAGCTAGATCACCAATATCAGGCCTCAGGCAATAAGGCCCTGAATAACGGTGAACTTTGTCAGAGCAGACGTGTGTGTTGGTGAATGTGTATTTGTGTGTGTGTTTGTTACGCCCGCCCCCATGTGCCCCCTCTGGCCTTACAGTGGAAGTGCAACAGCCTTTGGGTTGTGCATATGCCTAATACCTGCATGGTCTACCACTTTGACCGGTCCAACACGTTGCATGCCATGTTCCATGTTTTCTCCGGGCAGTGATTTGGTTTGTTTTTCCCCTTACATTCTAGAGTTTGATTATGTAAATAAAGGACATTGATAGAGAAATGTGAAACTCTGACTTAATCAAGTATGTGTGTTAATCATGTGCCTTTGTGAGCTGAAACATGGCGTTAAGTGTTAACGTTTCTAACTCTGTGTGTGTGCTAAAAAGTGTACCTTCTCTGTATGTGTGTAATCAAGGGCTGATAAAATACTACTACTGCATTAGTAGTCCTGCTTTTCTGCATTGCTGGTATATCACGTTGCAAAAAGCATAGCAAGATGACATCGGATGTGGCAGACCCACCACATGGTTATCTCTAGTGCTTTGGCGTCAGAGATTGCTAACTTCATTCTATTTAAACCTTGTGTGATGTTTTTAACTTTGCTTCTCTCTCGTCTCCTGCAGCCTGGGAGTAAGCCCATGCTCTCTCTCTCTCTCTTTCTCTGGGACTGAGCCTGTTCTCTCTCTATCTCTCTCTCTCTCTGGGAGTGAGCATGAAAACGTACATTACTGCACAACAGTGTGCGTATGTGCGTATGAGGATGTGTGTGTTGGGTAGTGTGTGTGTCTGTGTGTGAGTGTGTGTACGTGTGTGGTGTGTCATGCTCTCTCTCTCTCTCTCTGGTAGTGAGCCCGTGCTCTCTCTCTCTCTCTCTCTCCTTCCCTCCCTCTCTGAGTGTGGGCCCGGGCTCTTTCTCTCTCTCTCTGACAGTGGGCCCGTTCTCTCTCTCTCTCTCTCCCTCTCTCTCTCTCTCACTCTCTCTTTCTCTCTGAGAGTGGGCCAGGGCTGTAATGTGCTGCATAATGTCCCAGTTAATAATTAGCAGTGTGGTCAGGACTAGATGACTCAGCTTCCTCTTCATGGAAACCATGACAACTCAGCCACACACACCATTACATGTGAACAACACTAAATCCAACAGCACACTTTGGGTGGACTGGCATCAAAAAGCGCCCCAACTTCAAACTGGCACAACATGTTTATCAATCAACTATTCACTAATTAATCTGTATTGTTTGGGTTAATATAATATGTAAAATGATAAACCTAAGTCATGGGCTTCCTCTTTCTCTCCGTGTTGCGACAATGAACTGCTTGAGGGCTGGAAACGTTGCAGTTGTGATGGCAAAGAGCCCTTACTGACCTATTAAATATCTCTATACGTAGGATATATAATGTCTTAGGGGTCAAGAAAGGGAAAAGAAAAAAACACAGGCCATCGCGAATCACTCCTTTGGGAAAATTCCCTAACTTCCCAATGGCCAGTCTATGTCTGCAGCACAGTAAAGACTACATTACTGAATCACACTACACACTCTTGTTTATTACTTGTGAACAACACTAATTCACACAACACAGTCTAATCTACTACATGTGAACTACACAGAATCACACAACACAGTGTCGTCCACTACATGTGAACTACACAGAATCACACAACACAGTGTAGTCCACTTCATGTGAACAAACCCAGGATCAAACAGTACTCAGTAGTCCACTACATGTTTAAAAGCTCAGATTCATTCATACAGTCTGTGTCTGCACTCGTAAAAAAAGGAAGATATTCAAAAGAAGTCAGAGGACAATGTTTTTAAAGTGGGCTTCAGTTCTGCCTCACTCTACTCCTAGAGTAGTTTGTGTGTGTGTGTGTGTGTGTCTGTGTGTATGTGTGTGTGTGTGTGTGTGTGTGTGTGTGTGTGTGTGTGTGTGTGTGTGTGTGTGTGTGTGTGTGTGTGTGTGTGTGTGTGTGTATGTGTGTGTGTGTGTGTGTGTGTGTGAGTGTTTGTTTGTGTCTGATAGATGTTCACGTGTGTTCTGATATTACAAAGAATACATTGAACTCTTGTCTCTCTCCATTTATATCCACTATCTATTCTGAATATTTCTAATATACCTTTGTTTAATGTTTAATGGAATCATGTCTGTATAATGTACATATGTTGCATGTGTGCTAATATGTTTTATCCTCTGATATACACTACCGTTCAAAAGTTTAGGGTCACTTAGAAATGTCCTTATTTTTCAAAGAAAAGCACTGTTTTTTTCAAAGAAGATGACATTAAATTAATCAGAAATACACTCTATACATTGTTAATGTGGTAAATGACTATTCTAGGTTGAAATATCTGTTTTTTAATGAAATATCTACATAGGTGTTAGAGGCCCATTTCCAGGTGTTCTAATGGTACTTTGTGTTTGCTAATCGCCTTAGAAGACTCATGGATGACTAGAAAACCCTTGAAAATCCTTGTGCAATTATGTTAGCACAGCTGAAATCTGTTTTGCTGGTGAGAGAAGCTATAAAAGTGGCCTTCATTTGAGCTAGTTGAGTATCTGGAGCATCACATTTGTGGGTTCGGTTATACTCTCAAAATGGCTTGAAAAAGATAACTTTCATGTGAAACTCGCCAGTCTATTCTTGTTATTAGAAATGAAGGCTATTCCATGCGAGAAATTGCGAAGAAACTGAACTTTTCCTACAACGGTGTGTACTACTCTCTTCAGAGAACAGCAGAAATGGGCTCTAACCAGAGTAGAAAGTGAAGTGGGAGGCCCTGGTGCACAACTCAGCAAGAAAACAAGTATATTAAAGTGTCTAGTTTAAGAAATAGACGCCTCACAGGTCTTTAACTGGCAGCTTTTTAAATGGTACCCGCAAAACGCCAGTGTCATCTTCTACAGTGAAGAGGCGACTCTGGGATGCTGGTCTTATAGGCAGAGTGGCAAAGAAAAAGCTATATCTGAGACTGGCAATCAAAGAAAAGATTGATATGGGAAAAGAACACAGACATTGGACAGAGGAAGCTTGGAAAAAAAGTGTTCTGGACGAATTTAAAGTTTGAGGTGTTTGGATCATACAGAAGAACATTTGTGAGACGCAGAACAGGTGAAAAGATGCTGGAAGAGTGCCTGAAGCCATCTGTCAAGCATGGTGGAGGTAATGTGATGGTCTGGGGCTGCTTTGGTGCTGGTCAAGTTAGAGATTTGTGGAAGGTAAAAGGGATTTTAAATTTAAAGCCAATTTCCTCCTACAACCGGACAATGACCCAAAGCGCATCTCCAAATTATGCAAGAACTATATAGGGAAGAAGCAGGCAGCTCGTATGCTGTCTGTAATGGAGTGGCCAGCGCAGTCACCAGATCTCAACCCCATTGACCTATTGGTACGCAAGAAGTGCCCATCAAGCCATTCCAACTTGTGGGAGGTGCTTCAGGAAGCGTGGGGTGAAATTTCTACAGATTACCTCAACAAATGAATAACTAGAATGCCAAAGGTCTCCAATGCTGTAATTGCTGCAAATGGACCCTTTTTTGACGAAAGCAAAGTTTGAAGAACACAATTAATATTTAAAATAAAAATTATTATTTCCGACCTTGTCAATGTCTTGACTATATTTTCTATTCATTTTGGAACTCATTTGATAAATAGTGAGTTTTCATGGAAAACATGAAATTGTCTGGGTGACCCCAACATTTTGAACGGCAGTGTATACGTATATATGAATGTATGATAGATGTTCATGTGTGTTATGGTGGGTCTGTGGATGATAGTGTGTCATTGCTGCTCCCTCAGGCTGGAGGCTTCTGTCACTGAGCATACACACTCTCCAGCTGAGGCCTTAGGACCTCCTCCTCCTCCTCCTTCCTCTGGTTGATCTTCATCACAGACACTTCACCACAGAGCACCTCCTCACCTGTGTCTGGAGAGAGGGGGAGGAGAGGAAGAGAGAGGATAAGAGAGGGGAGAGAGAGATGGAGAGAGAGAGATGGGTAGAGAGAGAGGGGGGAGGAGAGAGGGAGTGAAACATTCCTTAATATATTCCTTAATATTCCTTTATTAAAATATTGACAAACTTTGACACATAAATACACCACTAAAACACATAAAACATTACCAGTTCCAACCAACAAGGTTTACACCATTACATTAATAAAAGAAAAGGAAAGGAAATGCTCAGCTTCTCCCTCTCACACATTGAAAAACACTTGCCCATCACTTCCAACTTCACACAGCAGCCCCACATCCAAAGGCCTAGAGCCAAGTAGTCATCACATCATTAACCAGTTTATGATCAGCATATTCAGTTTTCATGTGACCAACCACCATTCCCTTAAAAACCTCCACAGGGAGAGAGAGAGAGAGAGAGAGAGAGATAGAGTGAAAGAGGGAGAGAGAGAGGGGAGAGAGAGAGAGATGTGGAGAGAGAGAGAGAGAGATAGAGAGAGTGGGAAATAGAGTGAAAGAGAGAGGGAGAGAGAGGGAGGGAGAGAGGGTGAGAGAGAGAGAGGGAGAGAGAGTGAGAGAGAGGATGGGTGGGAGAGAGAGTGAGAGAGAGGGAGAGAGAGAGAGTGAGAGAGAGAGGGTGGGTGGGTGGGAGAGAGAGAGGGAGAGAGAGAGAGAGAGAGACAGAGAGAGGGAGAGAGAGAGTGAGAGGGAGGGAGTGAGAAAGAGAGAGAGATAGGGAGGGAGAGAGAAGAATGAGAGAGAGGGAGACAGAGAGAAGGAGAGAGAGAGGGAGTGAGAGAGAGAGAGAGAGAGAGAGAGAGAGAGAGAGAGAGAGAGGGAAGGAGAGAGGAGAGAGATGTCTGGATCGGGTGATGAGTTGATGTGAGCTTTAGGTTGAGGAGGTTCTGTTCATGACTGACCTGGCGTGTGTGCATTCCCGCTCTTCATAATGAAAAACATTGCTGCAGCCACACCCACCCACATCAGAAGGGCCACTAAACCTGCTGAGACAAGCAGTGCAGGCTCTAAACCTGTACCGGTACCTGGAACACAAATGAGCCACATCAGTGTCATAACATGTATATACACACCTTCATCAGTGTTATTACATGTATATTAACACGCCTTCATCAGTGTTATCACATGTATATTAACACGCCTTCATCAGTGTTATCACATGTATATTAACACACCTTCATCAGTGTTATCACATGTATATTAACACACCTTCATCAGTGTTATTACATGTATATTAACACACCTTCATCAGTGTTATCACATGTATATTAACACGCCTTCATCAGTGTTATCACATGTATATTAACACGCCTTCATCAGTGTTATCACATGTATATTAACACGCCTTCATCAGTGTTATCACATGTATATTCATGTCATGTAGAGGATTCTCATGAGATTAAACAGGGCTGATGGAGTTGCAGTTGCTCTTTGCTCCATTTTTGAATGGTTAACTGTCTACTGCTATGAAATACAATGATATGATGCACCCATTACACCCATCCACCCATTGTCCTTGGGATTCAAGCTAAACACAGAAACATTATTAGACCTGTCATAGATATTTCAGATATTAGATGTTTAACCTTAGATGTTACACCTGAGATAGAATGCAATAGTGAAACTCTTATGATTGGTCAGCTGAAGTGATTTACCTTCAATTGTCACCTGTACTGTGTGCTTTTCTACATGTTAAATGTAATAACGCATACGAGGCAAGATGAAGTGATTTACCTTCCAAGATCAGCTGTACTGTGTGATTTCCCACTCTCATCCCTGTTGACTCCTCATAGATCTCCACTCTGTAGGTTCCTGCATCTGTCTCCTCTGTAGGGTTTATAACAACAGTCCCATGATCAGAAAAACGCCACCTCAAACGAAATGATGCAGTGTTGAACTTGTTATAGAACACTGTCTTGGAGCTTTTGGATGTAAAAACATTCTTTTCTCCACTGTACAACTTCAGGTCATGTCCTGTGACATCCATCATCAGCTGCAGATGCACAGGATCCGGCAGAGCTCCATAACATACAGCATTCTGAGTAGCATCACAGAAGGAGTCCAGACCTGGGTAAAAAGAGATTTATTTCACACGAGTCCAGACGTGAACAAACACAAAACTTGCATTTACTGACAAAGAACAGTTGATAACATTCCTTCTTTCCACAACTTTGTTAACTGCAGCTGCAGATACATAGGTTCTCTTCATGACATGTGGTGTTCTGATTAACATAACAGAAATACTGCTGTCCTGTAGGGGGACACAGAGAGACACTGTCCAACTGTGGAACACGTCTCCACAGTCAGGATGCAGAAATGTATATATTTGTAATTGACACACGCAAAGTAAAGCACAGTTCATTAAAAAAGACAACATACACAAACATACACACACACACACACACACACACACAAACATACCAATTGACTTTAACTACAAGTACACACAGTTGATGTTGAGACAGGGTTGGTGTGAGATGATGGCACTCACCGTGAGCTGACATCAGCAGCAGCAGCAGCACAACACCAATCTGCATCTCTGCCTGTAGGGGGCGATATGTCCACTCTGCTCCACTGGGTCCGATGGCCATTGGACTCCGGTGCTGTTGGGTTTTATTTCCCAGTGGGTTTTGTGAGCTGGTGTGATACAGTAGTAGCGGTGTGCAGTTCTGACGGTGTGAGTGTGTGTGTGTGTGTGTGTGGTGCTCTTCACTCTGCTAATGTCACATGTGGCAGGGTGACCTGCTTCTCCCAGTGACCTCTTGTCTACTGTGCAGTCAGCTCGTGGGTGAATGCCTCTGCTGGTCAGAGAAACGGATCATTCAGTCATCGCACTGCTGCTGGTAGCTGCTGCTGGGGTTGGTGCGGCCCTCTGTTTTGTCCAGTGGTGTAGCTGGAGATGGCGTGTGTCTTATAGCTGGCTGGCTATGGCTAAGGACGGGCCTCTGAGGTACCTGTGATGGGATGGGCCTCTGTGTTTTTTACTACATTTAGAAAAGAGAGATGTTTATTTTGATATGTTTTATTTCTGTGTTGGGTATGGCCTGCCCAAACTTCCTCTTTCATCTCCAACATCCCTCCTCTCTCTGCACTCTGTCCCCTGTCAGCAGTCCTTCCTCTTTCTTTGTCTGTCTTTTCTGACTGTGTGTGACCAGACTCTAAGGAGTCCTGTCCCCTTCACAGTATGAATATTTGATATCGATTATTTCACATGACATGCATACTACTCGCATATTAGTGTACCTATTGTGCGGAATTCAAACAAATAAATGTGACTTTGGAACCACTAATAAAAGTTGCTTACATTTGAAAAAAATATACCACAGCATGTCAGAATCACATGCCAAATTTTCAGAAAGCATCGGATGGGTTATGGCTACACTGTAAACCCAAACAGTTCTACTAACTTATTAGCATTGTGTATTCAGATCTTAAAACCTGGTATTTAGTTCACCCAACCTTACATTTTTAAGTTTTCTGAGCAAGTGAAGACGTTTTAATTGTATTGGAATGTATTTGTTTGAGTAAACACTGCCTGGTAACTCAACAACGTCATTGAGAACAACATTGCAGAGTTCTTGTGCATCTGCTAAATCACAGATTTAAATGTAAATGTACATCTGGCAACACTGGGAAGGCACTTGACCAATGTTCCAGTTCCCTCTATAGTAAGAGCTTGCGCAAGAAGTTGAAACGTAAGGGAGATACCATTTCAAAAACTTGTAAGGGCGTAACAACTAGTTTGTGAAAGACCTAGAGAAACACAAATACCCGACGAGGCAAAATCCTGGAAGATTTTGGAAAAATATGAGTTCAGAGAACTAAAAAATTATGAAAATGATTACAAAATAAATTAGTATAGCCGATGTATAATTTTAAGTTAAGTTTACTTAGAATATATATATATATATGTACTCAAATTGTATTATGTAATCGGTTACATCAAAAGTTGTTCAGGTTTACAGTGTAGTTCTGACCTGACCCGGTGGTTCTGACCTGCTGTGATATTAGACATACCAACCCCAGCATTCATCCAGATGTATCTCTCAGTCCTGGCCATGGTGATTTACAGACTCAGATGTAGGCCTATCTATGGTGATTTACAGACTCAGATGTATCTATGGTGAATTACAGGCCTCTTTTGACTGCCTTGAGGATTTCAAATACTGGAAGGAAAGTAGCTTCCTCAAACTTCATGAGAACAAGACAGAGGTGGTGTTTGCTTCCCCAACCGCTAGTGGTGACGTTAGCAGTGTAAATGTTATGAGCAGATACATTCTGTGGTTAGTAATCGAGCATTAACTGCTGTTTGTCCTAAACTATGAAATAGTCTGGTAGTGAGATCTGGTAGTGAGATCTTGTACCTGATGTTTTTAAATGTGCTATACAAATAAATGTGACTTGACCTGTCAAAAGCGTCTGTCTCTAGCCCCAGACCCAGGGGGTTAAACAAGCGCTGTGAGAAATGTTAGCTTTCATCCTGATTAAAATCTAGGGTTAGGCACAGCAAAATGACACAGCAACCCTGCATCCAAAAATAATCCACTCATCAACATATGTATATGTATTGTTGAGAAGTCTAAGATAAATTAAATTACTTTATTTGCAATTTCAGATAAGCAGAAGAGTGTGAGACTGTGGGTGCATAAAAGCTGTATGAAAAAGTGTGTTTGACTGTGAGAAAGGAACAGGGTGTGTGTGACAGCTTACATCAGTGTGGCTTGTGGTCAGTTGCTAGGAGGTGTTTCTGGGTTGTGGTTACCGTGGTAATGGTACTAAATGCAAAACTAGCCTCCTATCAGTTGGCTATAACATTAATTATTGTAGTCTCACAAGACATTTTAGAGCCAATGACATCTACATGAAACTTGTCTTATGTTGGTTGGCAAGCTAGTAGTTCTATAACTGTCACAGAAACGACCTTGCTAGCGGTAGGGAGCTATGACGTTTTAAGACTAATAGTATCTTCACCCACTGTCACAACGCTCAGTAATACACAGAATAGACCTAAAGCATGTTTTGTAGCGCCACCACCCTTGCCTATTGATGTCATAATGGTTTACGCTTTAAATAAGTGCAATGTCATAATTTTGGTGTCGTGTCTTGGGCCTGTGTGTGTACGTGAATCCAGTGGCTGCTCCTCTATTATGGAGAGAAAAATGTCTCAAACGTATTTGTAAATGCACCGACCATTACCAACAAATATGCTATTATTTACAAATGTGTTCTTCTATCCACCAATACAGAACTCCTTACAGACATAGACCCCATGTTGGCATCATATGGGGAGAGAGAGTGCAGGAGACAGAAAGAGAGGGTGTGTTTGGATGTTGGGAGGTATTAAGCTGGATCAGTACTGTGCTGTTCCTGTTGTAAGACTCAGCAATGAAAAATGATTCAGACACACACCCATACTTCATATGGAGAGCAGAGGAGAGAGAGAGGCAAGTGTTTGGATGGCAGATGTTGGTGAAGTAGGGAGTGCTTAGAAAAGAATGGATTGTGTGCAATGCTGCCCTCAGGTGGCAGTGGTGAAGTACGACAGCATCCATGATCTGGCCAGTGAAGCTGGAGAAAACACAGATGATGCCCCCTACAGGACCAGAGCGTGGAGAGAAAATTACTCAAAATATGTGTAAATGCAAAATGGATTTGTGGATCACCTCATGTGTATGTATGCATCCCCCCCCCCCCCCCCCCAATTTAGATTTTTTTTTATTTTTTAAGTTTCCCACCATTCTGGGTTGCAATTTTGTCCTTCTACCACAATTTTTCAACACAAAATAGTCATTGAGTATTTACATTGCTGCTTTCAGACCCTCTAGGATTTTGCACGAAAATCAACAATCACAGCAAATCTTGCCATGTTCAATAAATAACTATTTTTTTTGTTTGTTTGTTTGTTAAGGTTTATCCCAATTTAGCAAATGTACGTTAATTCAACAGATTTCCAATCTTTAATTAAATGCTTAGTTAGGAGTAAACAAATTTAATGTTGTTGAACATTCATTGTCTGTGTCGAGATGTCCTAGCTATAGACATACGTATATATTTACCATTGTCTTTTCTATTCCGGTAGTTCAGTTATCCACTCAGTATTTTCAAGATGCACGAGCTGTGGGTGTACAAAACTGTAGATTAAGTAGCGAGAATTCAAAGTAACATGGAGACAAATCTTTTGGGGGATACTTCACGTAGATCATAAACCCTTGAATATAGAAATGACTCAGTGAAATCGGTTGCAAGGTGGAAAAGTTTAGAAAAAACCCCAGCTGCTCCCGGCAACTTGCGTTTGTGACAGGCGCAAATGTCTATGTCCATACCAGCCTGAACTCCGCCCACAAACAAATTTGGACGGGAAGTTCGGTCTGGCTCTTCGGCCGTTGGGGAGACATATTTCCTGGTAGAAAACAGTACAGCCAATCAAAGTGCCAGGGCGGGCTTTATACGATGATGGACAGATGATCAAGCGGTAGATTCGAAATCCAACAAAGATGGTGCCGTCTCGTGAGACTGTTAGTGGGAAATATTTTATGTGAATTAAGCTATCTTCACGACTTTTTTAATGTCTAAATTGACTCGGTTAGTTGTGTATGTGCAACACGAATGTTGCAGAATATTGTTGGTCTTAACTAAAGCTCTCTAGACCATTATTTTTAGGTTATTGCTAACGCTTACACCAAAAACCCATTGAAATACATAGTAGCTATAGCTAGCCACGCTGCTAAACGTATAGTATAACGTGATCAAGCATATCTCACAGATGTTGACGGCGCATTAATTTTGAAAGAGGAACAGAGAAACGCGATTAAGGCATTTGTCGATCGAAAAGATGTTTTTGCCGTCCTTCCTACGGGATCTGGTAAAAGTTTAATGTATCAGATGGTCATACTACGTTGCTCTGATTAGAGGCATTTTCTTTCCTGGTACGTTGAAACACGCCCCATAATCACAGCTCAATGGAGCAGACAGAGTATGACATCGTCAGGCTAGAGATGTCCATGACAATCAGTCACTATTTCACTATTTCATCTTCTGCCCCCTTTGTCTTCAGCTCAACTCTAATTATACAATTTTTTTTGTTTTAAGTAGTCTGACATGCCTTAATATTTTTGTATATTTCCCCTAACTAAAAATATTGAGGCAAGAGTGGCATGTATGATTTTATTCTAGAAAACCTCAGCAATAATAACATGTGAGACATAGATTTAAATCAAATCTAACAATACCCTTACAAAAGCTCCATATTACCCACGGGAAGCGTGGACTTCTGAGGGTAAACATCTTAGGACAAGCTCCCTCAACTGCTCTCATCTTCCCACCGTATACCTAGATCACACCCACCCATACACACACACACACACACACACACACAACACACTCACACAAAAAAAACTAAACTTAAGTTGAAACATGCCATACCAATAACCTCCACATGATGGCAGCACAGGCATCAGCATTACCTCAGTCTGTACGCAGGAAAATACTACCAGGCACATTTTCATGAAACTTGGTGGGAATGTGTAGCATGGGTAAAGATTTGAGCGAACCCGAATCACTGGGTGGTTCCACAAATTTAGATTAATTTCGCTAAAGGTGCCTAATGTGGCATTGGACTTGGCAGAGGTCTGTGCTGTCCGAGTGCCCTTCTAGTCAACAGCAAAGAGCTGTTGGACTCATATGTCGTCTAAGCACAATTTTATTGCTACACAAAATGGAAAAGTAACCACACAAGACTGCGGAAATGAAAAACAAAGAAACACCTTCACAACATCTTACACATGCTTGTGTGTTTGTGTGTGTGAGTGCGTGTGTCTGTGTGAGTGAGAGACAGAGAGAGAGAGAGAGAGAGAGAGAGAGAGAGAGAGGGAGTATGTGTGTGTGTGTGTGTGTGTGTGTGTGTGTGTGTGTGTGTGTGTGTGTGTGTGTGTGTGTGTGTGTGTGTGTGTGTGTGTACTACATATCCTACACTAGGGTAGAAGGGTGAAAGGGTAAATTCAAAAAAGCTTTTTCAGGGACATCTGTGATGTCACAGTATTCTGGTGCCGGACACCCTCTGAGCCAATGGGGAGTCACTGCATCTGCACCTCCTCTGGTGTCCTCCTCCTCCTGCGACTCATAGAGGTCGGGGTGAGCTCCACTTCCTGGTCCTTACACTCATCTGAGGAAGAGAATAACCACAAGTGTCTATCTGTGCACACCTGAACACATACAGCACATAGGCATGAGAGGAGTAACACCAGTGTCTATCTGTGCACACCTGAACACATACAGCACATAGGCATGAGAGGAGTAACACAAGTGTCTATCTGTGCACACCTGAACACATACAGCACATAGGCATGAGAGGAGTAACAGTAGAGAGAAACTCTGCTTTGCCTTGTAAAAATATTTGTCTTTATCGAGCAAACACACTACAAGCTCAATCTAATGACTACTCCAGGGGGCAAACCCTGTAAGCAAAATGACGTCCCCTAGACGTCCTGCAATGGTCTCTCTGAACGTTCTAAAAACGTAAATGTGTATGGTTCCCGTGACAACTTTAGGACGTTTTGCACGACGTTCCAAGACCGTCCCGAGGACGTTGCGGTGACAACTGGGAAACGTTTTCTATAGGTCCTGGGGACGTTATGCAGGACGTTGCAAGCACCTCCCGAGGGCATTGTGGTTACGTCTGGGGAACGTGTTTCTATAGGTCCTGGGGACGTTCTGCAGGAGGTTGCAAGAACGTCCTGAGGGCATTGTGGTGACATCTGGAAAACCTGTTTTAGACGTCCTCGGTACGTTATTCAAGGATGCACCGCGGACGTAGCAGGCACGACCGTTTTTGCTGAGCTAAATGAAGAAAATAAAATAATAATAGATCGCGGAGCCGTCATTTTGCTTACAGTGCGCACACAGACAAGTTCATTTATATTACACATTTCATATGATATGCATAGACGAACACACACACGATTACAAACTTGATTGCGGGCATGGGAATTGAACCGTAAACCTTCCTACTACTAAACCAGATCGCTACCTACTGTCCTAACACTGTCTGATTACTGTTGTGCCACTTTAACAGGTTTATCACAGTGTGAGACAGCCAACAAACGTAGTCTTTTTTTCCGAGGGTTTGAGGAAAAGCATATTGTAGCAATCTCAGTCACTACGCATTGAGGGTTTTCCGCAATGATTCCTTTTTTAATTAACATCCATGGCACATCACGGACGTGCGGGCAGGGAGGCAGAATAACTAGCCAAACTAAGAATGATGAAATAAAATAAATATGAATACTTCTTTACTGATCTGTGCTATAAATGTAATGTCTGCATGATTCCAATACAATGCATACATAGGAAGGTGACCAAGTGTCTAGCTTTAACATATTGAGCTTTCCACAGGCCTTCAAAGATGCTGCAACAGAACGAAGAGCTCACCGGTCAAATTGTCTGATTGGAATTTCTTTAAAAATCCCGTCTCGCAAACACAATCTGGATTTGACAACAATCCTAATATTAAGGCCTATAAAGCAAACGTGCACTGCCCTTATTATGTTTAAAAGGAACAGGCTAATCTGCCGTTAGAAAGTTATTTAACAACACGCATATGCTGCATTTTAAATAAAGCGCAAACCCTCGGTTTCAAACGAGGAGCGAACTGAGTGAGAAGGATCCAACATGGCCAAGCAGACTAGCCTTAAAAGCTTTTTTTCAGAGGCCAAACACATCTGATGAGGGTAAACCTTCTGACCAGGATGAACCTGCAATACCTGCAGTGTTGGAAAATTGGAGCTGTGAACTTAGTTCAAAATTTTGAATTATGAACAATGAACTGAGCAAGTTCATGTAGAAAGTGAACTTTCCAAACACTGAATACCTGAAGCCACAGCAGGTTGCGCTTAAAGGCCACTTATTGACGCGCATCAGACATAAATGTTTTTGTTTCCCATTGTAAACTTAGGAAAATAAACATGTTGCATTCTAAACTACCTGATTATGTTATTATTTAAGCTATGCAGGCCGTCAGTTTTCTTCAATAGGCTAATTTAGAAGCAGAAATAGGCTAGATATTTGGCCGGCTTATCATTAAAATGTCGGGCAAATGAAAAACATTTTTCTCTAGCGGAACTTCTGGTTCAGAGAGGACCATCAGAGGACGTCAAGGGGACGTTTTGGAAGGACCGAATGCGAATGTCCCGCAGAGGACCACAGGTAAAGGTTACGGGGACGTTTTTAAAGGACGTCCTGGGGACTTATGCTGAGAGACCAAATAAGAACGTTCCCTAAAAGTCCGTTTTAAGGCTCATGCAAACGTCACGCAGAGGACCTGCATGCAGGTAAAGGTTATGGGGACGTTTTTAAAGGACGTCCTGGGGACGTGTGCTGACAGACCAAATCTAAAAGTCCGATTTAAGACTCATGCGAACGTCACAGAAGGACCAAACGTAGACTTGCTACGAACGTCAAAAACGTTCTGGTAACGTCCTCTAGCGAACGTTGTGGCGGGGACCAATTGGGGACGATTGGGGACCTTGCGAATGTCCTGTTAACGTCCTGGGGTTCCCTGTTTGCGGGGAATACTCCTACAACTCACAACAGTAACTCAAAGCCCAGGTATAGTCTAAACCTTTACTACAGTACAGTACAGTAGGACACCCTGACTTCATAGTTTTAACCAACAGCACACTTGAGTATAAAAGATAACCAACACAACCTATAGCACAAACATGATCTCATGTTTAAGGTCTCTCTGCTAACCTAGTGTGATCTCTTGTTTCTAGTGTAGAGATAACATAAGATGAAGGGATGTAATGTGTGTATTTTCACCTGGAGTGTGTGTTCTCTTGTTTCTTGTGTAGAGGTAATACCCTCCCACCAGCAGTGATGTGAGTATGATGATCTCTGCCAGCCACACACTGATGAACACTGGAGAAATACCTGCAAACAGAAGGTTATGAATACAGTGATGAAAGTCAATCTTGTAGGTGTCTTCTCTATATACAGGGTCGAGGAAACAAGGGTGTCTTTGTCAATAGCCACTCACTAGGGTAGGGGGGTAGTAGTGTGACATTATGAGGGCATGTGTTGGCCTCACTGGGGCATCTGTGGATGTTACTGGGGTGGTGTTAGCACAGTAGGTAGGAATGAAAGATTAATATATCTCCATGAGAAGAAGAAATATATGGGAGTCTTGTTCAGGAGGCTGCAGTAAGAAACTGCTGGTAAGATGCTGGTAAAACTGACATTATTTTAGACAAAGTGAACAAATATAGAATTCGGACCATAGATGACTAGAGCAGAGTAGAACAGAATTCTGAGTCCCATAAGTCTGGTGGTGTGTGTACCAGAGCAGGCGTCAAGCAGGAGAGCTGAGGTGTGTGTGCTGCTGATGTGGTTCCTGACGCTGCAGGAGAGTCTTCCAATCACCTCCCCACTGAACAGGAGAGTCTGGTTATCTGCACTGAGATCAGCATCAGCTTCACTCAGAGGCCTCCCATCCACAGCCCAGCTGTACTGCGGACTGTCACCATTGGAGGAGCACCTCAGCCTCCACTCCCCATTGGCTGAGCAGCTGATTGACAGGTCCACATCAGACACAGGGGCTGGAGGAGAGGAGTAATGTGAGGACAAAAATGAGTTAAACTTGAACTTAAGATTATTTAACGTCTTAAATGTTCAGAGATAAGATAAAGTGATTTACCTTCAATGATCAGCTGTACTGTGTGATCTCCCACTCCCGTCCCTGTTGACTCTTCAGTGATCACCACTCTGTATGTTTCTGAGTCTCTCCTCTCTGCAGGGTTAATAATCAGGGTCCCATTATCAGGAACAAACTGCCACCTCTGGAGGAATGATCGGGTGTTGAACTCTTCATAGAAAACTGTCTTGGAGTTTTGGGATCTAAAAACAGTCTTATCTCCACTGTAAAACCTCAGTTCATGTCCTGTGGTCTTCTTCACCAGCTGCAGATACACAGGTCCTCCCAGAAGCCCATAGCATGCAGCATCCATAGTAGCATTGCAGAAGGACTCCAGACCTGCAGGTGAAACAGATGCAGTTTAACTGTAGAGCTACACTAATGAAGCCTTATCCTTATAAAGGCATATGCCCTAAACAATTGAAGTGACATTATCTAGCCATTTACCCACACTCAATGGCATCTCATTAACATCCAACACTAGGATCAAACATCTCTGTGTAATTATCAAGGAATTTCCAGGACCCCTTCCTGACTCACATATTAAACAGATCTCAAAGACATAATTTTTCATCTTTTAGCAATATTTCCAAAATTTGCCAGGTGACTCCTTCTGCTATCGAGCCCCACTCAGATACTCTTTCCATATTCAAATTGATACTAGAGACATTTCTCTTAAGTACATCCTATAGTCATGAATAATGCATCAAAAATCTGCACCTTCTGCAACATCCTTCACTTCTACTTGCTAGCCATGTTGTTGTGATAAGCAGGAGTTGGCTACATACAGCTAATGTTGTACCATGAAGGAGGGTCGTTACAGATCCACGTACAGCATGTGCTGTGTGTTGCGGCTGCCGCTAGCCATTTGCGCACTGTTATGTATCCTGCCATCCTTGCTATCCTAATTTAAATATGCATGCACCATGTCAGCCAACCATAACTAAACATAACTCATCAAAACTAAACATGAAATCCTTCCATATCATATTATGCTTATAGGCCTACTGATACTGATAAAGTGACCATATTACCGTTAACTGTTACGTAAATTAATCTCCTTCTGTTCATCAAATGTATGTTAACTAACCAAATGTTTTCTCTCTTACAACATGACCTTTGCTCACCAATGCCGATGGCTGTGGAAACATTGTTCATCACCATATCCATTAAGTACACATGCGCGTATTGGAAGCCAAGCTCTACCCACTCACTTTGTGTTTTTCTTCCCTTCTTAGTCTAGACTATCTTCGCTATGGGATGGTGCTGTAGTCTCTCCACCTGATCTATTTGTAGAAATCCTCTTCCTACACCTACCCACCCCCACCACACTGTCATGCACTTATTCTACCCCATACTCGGTGCTAGCATTTGTGTAGTGTGTGTGTGATATCTGCCTGAGCGTGTTTGTGTGTTTAACTTTCGCACTCCCCTCTCAGAAGGTGTCCGCTTTTAGTGTTTCTTTTCTTATTTCTTCGTGGTCAAATGTGTGAGCTTGTTTCTGATGACTATCATAGTTCCTCATTCTGACGTGAGCCAACAGTAGTGGCTTATGCCTTTTATGGTAAAAAATGGCTTCACTCTAATCAGTGACTGACAATTAAAATGTGTGTACCAGAGCAGGCGTCCAGCAGCGGAGCTGAGGTGTGTGTGCTGCTGACGTGGTTCCAGACGCTGCAGGTGAGGGTCCCAAGCATATACCCCCTCATCGAGAGAGTCTGGTTATCTGCACTGAGATCAGCATCGGCTTCACTCAGAAGCTTCCTGTTCAGTGACCAGCTGTACTGAGGACTGTCCCCATTGGAGGAGCACCTCACCCTCCACTCCCCATTGGCTAAGCAGCTGATTGACAGGTCCGCCTTAGACACAGGGGCTTGAGGAGAGGAGTAATGTGAGGACAAAAATATATTCATGTGTGGAGTTAAACTTGAACTTATAAACCCCCACATCCCCCAACATCACTGCCAAAGATTATTTAACATCTTCCACAGATGAGTTGAAGTGATTTACCTTCAATGATCAGCTGTACTGTGTGCTCTCCCACTCTCTTCCCTGTTAACTCCTCATTGATCTCCACTCTGTATGTTCCTGCATCTATTCCGCGCGCACGGCTTATAATCTTATCCTCATAGGGCCTATGTGGTGGTGTTCCTGCTGTTCCTACGGCCTTAGGTTAGCAGGAACTGAGATTTTTACAGCAGGTGAAATAGACTCTAGTGTCCATACATCTGTGGTGTCAGATATGTCAATCAAGTTATTCTCAACAGCACAAGGCAGCCCCCAACTCAAAACTAAAACTCACACACCAATGTAACGTTCCGACTTTCCAACACTTGTGATGACATGTTACTATTGTTTTCCCCCTGGATATATAGTCAGTCAAATCTTCTACCTTAATCAGCACCCCCAAGTGATTTATAATTACATTGATGAAAAACAAACCAAGATGTTAAATGCCTCCACCAGCCCACATACCCCTTCCTGACCACCCCAGTCAAGAGAGCATCTCAGGGTCATAAGCTGTGTGTGCTGATGAACTAAAGTAGCAGGTGCTGCTGTTGTCCTTATTGTGTACTGTAGATTATTTTCATATAACTTCATTACGGTCAGAAATACTGAACTTCAACTTAGAGTTTAAACTAGGAAAAACATGTGTATATTTCTGTACATATAATATATTTACAGAATACAGCTTGCATAGAACAAACTGACTCTAATATTTTGAATTAAATATATGGTGCTGATATAAACACACACACACACACACACACACACACACACATACACATAATGAAGCCCAGCGTTGGTTATTTAGTGTGTGTGATATCTGCCCTAGCCCAGCCCAGAGGGACCTGCTGTAGATTACATCTCACACTCCCCTCTCTGCTTTTAGTGTTTCTTTCTTATTTTTAATACTTAACCATCACAGTGGTCAAATGTGTGAGCTTGATTCTCATGACTATCATAGTTCACGGATGTGAGCAGCAGTGGTTTCATGCCTTTTATGGTAAGAATGGGCACATTCTGTGCAGCTACTGAACTAACTAACTGCTGAATCTCAGATGCTCAGATGTTACCCAGATAGAAAATTCACACAGATGCTTGATAGTGGATCCGGCCCAACTACCTGCTCTCTGAGAAATGACTCCCTTCAGCAGAGGACTTTAATCCTACGCAGCAGCATGTGTGAGTCCCAGAGAGAGTCTGACTCTGGCCCACATCTGGCATTAATATGGCCCACATCTGGCCCTACTGCACACATCTTGCTCTGATGCAGCAGAGTCATCTGCTCTCGGGTATGGCTTTAACTTATACAAGTTATAAATGAGTCAACTTAAGCTGTACTTTAGTCAAAAACAGCACACATCTCACAACACAACACACATATCCAGCCAAATGCTTTGATGTGATTCTAAAACTGCTTACCTTTGGAGGCTCCAGCCATCAGTAAGAGCAGAAGAACAGCCTGCATGTCTGTGTGCAGAGAGATAGAGGTGCAGTAGGAGATGCTACTGAGGTCAAGTGTGTCTCCCCTAGATATAGGAATGAGGAAATGAGGAAACTGGTACGCGTCTGTGGTCTGATTTGCTGAACCTCCTCTTTTGTCGCATCACTCCCTCTCTCTGCACTCACTCCTTTTTGGGGATGGTTTTGTAAAAGTGTGTGACAAACTTCAAGCCGAGGTTAAGTGACACACACACACACAAACACACAAACACACACACGCACGCACGCACGCACGCACGCACGCACGCACGCACGCACGCACACGCACACACACACACACACACACACACACACACACACACACACACACACACACACACACACACACACACACACACACACACACACACACACACACACACACACACACACACACACACACACACACACACACAAATATCCAGCCAAATGCTTTGTTCTAATTCTAAAACTGCTTACCTTTGAAGGCCCCAGCCAGCAGTAAGAGCAGAAGAACAGCCTGCATGTCTGTGTGCAGAGGGATAGAGGTGCAGTAGGAGATGCTACTGAGGTGATGTGGGGTGAGTCTACTGCTGTAGGATCCTTTGTTTCCACACACCGATACCTGAGGTCTAGAAAGTGAAAATGCAGAGATGATGTGAGAGGAGTTTACTGCTGTAGGAGCCTTTGTCACACTGCTGAATCAAGTCAGCCTTTATGGTCATTTCTGCATATGCATGCGTGTTGTGTAAACCTTGTGCAATGTGTTTATGATTGCTTCTCTTTCAGCCTTCTGCTGGGAGTGAGCCCGATTGCAACTGTGTTGTTTGTCTATACTTATTTACACACACACACACACACACACACACACACACACACACACACACACACACTCTCAGAGTTCACTGAGTGCTGAACTGTTGTGGTTCACAGCTCTACAGCACCCAGAGGCAGAACACTAATCTAATCCTCTAAACTGAGGTGCGTCAAACACCACTTATAACACAACTACACTCATACACACATACACACACACACACACACACACACACACACACACGCACACACACACCCTTAAGCATCCTGGCTGATATTTCTCACATTCTAGTTCATGCTTTCTGATTCTTGTTCCAGGTGTTTCCCTCCAGCTCCAGCTAATCGGACTCATCTATGCAGTAATGATTATAAATATCTGGGGATCATTTTAGATTGCAATTTAACCTTTAAAAAACATGTCAAAAAGGTGGCCAATACCATTTAACTTGGCTAATTTTAGACATGTAAGGCCGTACTTACCCACAGAGGCAGCCAAACTTTTTATGCATGCCATGATCTTTTCTCACATCTCGTACTGTTACACAAGCTGGTCACAAGCAAGTACAACAACTCTTAAATCAATAGAGACCCTTTACAAGCAAACCTTAAAACTCTAGACCAGAAACCTATCAGCTATCACCACTGCCATATAACAACAAAGTATAACTTTAAGTATAAATTTGACAATTTCTTAAAGTTTTTAGATGCCTGTCTAATTTTTAAAATATAACATGGGCTGGCACCTCCACCATTAAATGAGTTCATAAAGCTGAAAGATGGCAATGGCTTGGCAACTAGGGCAGTCACCAGGGGAGACTGTTATACAGTATAGACACAGTACGTTTGAACAGATAGTCTTCTCAGTACTGGAATACCCTCCCTACTGATGGAGTGCGCCAGTATTTCAGTGTTCAAAAACAAACTTAAAGCCCCATTATGCAACAATTATACTTCAGAATTAGGGTTAGGATAAGCAGTTTAACCTTAAAATAACAGCTTAAAAAAAATTGGGTCGCTACAATGACTTTTAATATGGAGAATCGCCTCCGTGCCATTGCAATACAAGGGTCCTTAGGCATATAACTGCGTTCTGTAGTTCTGCCTGCCGCAGCCCGCCCCCCTGACTTGTTGACTTTCTGCAGATCTAGTAAGTAGCTTATTTGCCGTCTTGCTTTGTCTTGTATTGCACTTGCTTGATGTTTGACTGTGTAAGGACAGTCGTTGAGTAACTAGTTTGTCATAATGTCAAAGTCAGCACATTTCAAGAGATTTCGTTAGTTTTAGCTGCTAGCATGCCGTTCGCGAATAGCTATTGATCCGTTGTGCTGCTTTAAGAAATGGATAAAAAATAACCAAACCTGCAACCATAATTAGGCCACTGCATTACTCACACCTTAACTTCTTTTTATGTCAAACACCGTCTGTCTGGTTTTTACAATGTGTTATCTTAACTGCACTGTCACATTGTTGTTTACCTTGTATGTCTGTCCTGTCTTTACAATTTGTCTTCTTGACTGCACTGTTTTGTCAAACTGTTGCTAATCTTTTTTTATTATTATTATTTATTTTAATTATATATGTTTTTATTATTATTATTTTCTTTTATTTCCATATCTCTCTGTCATGCCCTGCCAAGGGACAACGGAAGAACAATAGCTAACCTAGCTAATTCCGGTCCATTTACATTTTCTGGGAAATGTTTATCAATGTACACTGTCCCTTTTCAAATAAAAGCATAAATAAATTAATTAATACTTCAGCTGTTTGCATCTTCAGCTGTTTATTCACATTTACATCAACAAAGAATTACCCAGTGCAGGACTATACATACACATGAAAGGATATGAATCAAAAAATCACCATCACACACAGCTGAACAAGATCACTTATCACATGAAATACATACAAGTGATAAGATATTTCACAAAGGTTAATGTGAGAATAACCAAACACACATGAGGAGATCAGTGTTAAATCTCTGTGAGCTAAGGATGCCTCTGCCAGCTGATCTGAGACCAGGTTCCTCTCCTCCAGCCCTGATCTGACCCATCATGAGAGAGAAACCAGGACTGACCTCAGAACAGCACATGGAGGAAACCACTGCCAACAATAAGCATCTGAACAAGAGTTACCCTGTCCAGCCCTTAGGTTTTATCCTGGCAGAATATTTGGCATGACCCCTCGGTTTCCTGTTGTGACACAGGTATACTGTATGACTGATCAGAGTCACTATGGACGACGGTGAATGAAGGAGTATTCTGATGTTGTGCCTCCCCCTTGGCTCAGAGCGTATCCTTCATCTGCACCTCCTCTGGTGTCCTGCACCCCCTCTGGTGTCCTGCCCCTCCTCTTGTGTCTTACACCTCCTCTGGTGGCCTCCTCAACCTGGTAAATATGCTCATCTGAGGGGGAGGAGTGACATTAGTAACTTTATTAACAATACAACACAGCAGGAACTTACAGCACTGTCAACCTAGGTAGAAGCAAGATGAAGGTACAGTATTTTTGTAAGGGGACTCTTCTCACAGCACAAAGGAGCTAACACTTTAACAGCTCAAACGTCTTACTGTTCCTAAGACCTTACTGCCTAACAGCTCAAACGGCAGACTGTTCCTAGGACCTTACTGCCTAACAGCTCAAACATCTTACTGTTCCTAAGACCTTACTGCCTAACAGCTCAAACGGCAGACTGCTCATAGGATCTTACTGCCTAACAGCTCAAACGGCAGACTGCTCATAGGATCTTACTGCTCTTACTGCTCTAAAAGATCACAACAGTATCTACAGCCCAATTGTAATGTTACTACAGCAGATTAGTACATAAGGTCTAAACACATACAATGGCAACAATCAACCCATAGGATACATAATATAGGGGTATATCCATCTCAACACATTGGGGTATACATGGTATAGCATTATAGGGATATAGCCATCACAACCCATAGGAGTATACAGGATCTTGTATGTGTATTGACCTGGAGTGTGTGTTCTCTTGTTCCGTGTGCATAGGCAACACCCTCCCACCAGCAGAGCTGTGAAGATGATGATCCCTGCCAGCCACATACTGATGAACACTGGAGAGTAGACAGCAGCAGCTTAGGGAAGGAAGGAGATGAACATGAGTTTGATTTCAACATGTGTCACCATTACAACCTCTAGTGGATTATGACTGAGTGGCATTGAGGATTATGAGGACATTGCCATGTGTTAGTGATCTCAGTGTCATTGTCAGCGTGTAGCTCTGATGTAGACACTCACACAGTGTTGACAAGTTATTATGAACCCAACAGCAACTTACCAGAGCAGGCGTCCAGCAGCAGAGCAGAGGTGTGTGTGCTGCTGACGTGGTTCCAGGCGCTGCAGGAGAGGTTCCCAAGCACACACCCCCTCATCGAGAGAGTCTGGTTATCTGGACTGAGATCAGCAAAAGCTTCACTCAGAGGCCTCCCATCCAGAGCCCAGCTGTACTGAGAACTGTCTCCGTTGAATGAACACCTCACCCTCCTCTCCCCATTGGCTAAGCAGCTGATTGACAGGTCAACAGTAGACACAGGGGCTGGTGAGGGAGAGTAAGACAGTGAGTATAATGCCATCATCTGTGAAGCTATGGAACTATAAACCTCACCGTCCTTTAGCATTTCTCATGTACATCCTTGATTGTTCAATCTATTATCACATGAGATGCAAGATGGAGTGATTTACCTTCAATGATCAGCTGTACTGTGTTCTCTCCCACGCTCTTCCCTGTTGACTCCTCATAGATCTCCAATCTGTATGTTCCTGAGTCTCTCCTCTCTGCAGGGTTAATAATCAGGGTCCCATTATCAGGAACAAACTGCCACCTCTGGAGGTATGATGGGGTGTTGAACTCGTTATAGAACACGGTCTTGGAGCTTTTGGATGTAAAAACATTCTTATCTCCACTGTATAACTGCAGGTCATGTCCTGTGGCGCCCCTCAGCAACTGCAGATACACAGGTCCTCCCAGAGCCCCATAACATGCAGCATCCTGAGTAGCATCACAGATTGGGTCCAGACCTGCAGGTGAAACAGATGTATTTTAACTGTAGAGCTATATGACGGGCCACAGTGTTGTGTTTGAAGTCTGCCCTGAGCCTGGCTCAAGTCTGGATCGTGCTACAGCGACTGTGTGCAAACAGTGGTAAGATACTAGATAGTACTCACAGGAAGCTGTGCTTTTCAGCATGTCTAATTTTACCACTAACCAGCAGAGGGGTCGATGTGAGCTTAGTTCCTGATGCCGATGTAAGTTAGACCTTATATGGTAGAAATGGCCACATTCTGTGTCCTGATCGTGTGTTCCATATACAAAGTGTTATTATGTCAATTTCAATTCAATTAAATTTTATATATTTCTACGAAGTCGTAACTAGTTAAAGGCTAAGGTGAATAGATACGTTTATAGCTTTCTTTACAAAATGTTTAGCAAGCTGGCTTCCCTGATATCTATACGCAGTATGTACCAAAGCTTTGGGGCGTAATTGACAAAGGCTGCTTCCCCGATTTTCTTACGGCTGTTGCTGGGAACCTCAAATAAACCAGCATTAGATGATCACAGTGTTTTTGAAGGCAAGTATTTGACAAGGGAGTTTGCAATGTTTTTTGGTTTTAGCCCATTAGGGCTTTTTTATGTAAGGAAAAGGACCTTAAAATATATTCTAAATATTACTGGAAGCCAGTGCAGAGCAGCTAAAACTGGACTAATGTGCTCTCTCCTCTTGGTTCTGGTTAATAGCCGAGCTGCAGAGTTTTGAATTAGAAGTCTCTCAGTTATTTTTTTGGGGGAGGCCAGTTAGAATTGTATTACTTTAATTGAGTCGGCCTGAAATGAAGGCACGCATCAGCTTTTCAGCATCTGTTTGATTTATAAATGGTAGTACTTTAGCTATGTTTCTAAGGTGGAAAAATTATGGTTTCGTCACTTTGTAAATGTGGGACTAAGCTTAGATCTGAATAAAAAAAAACAAGACGTGTAACCTCAGACTTAATCCAGGGAGTTCATTTCCCCAGATTATTCAACAGCATTTATCTTATTGTTTTAGGGCCGACAGGTAGGATCTCTGTTTCATTCCTCATTTAACTTTAGGCCCTTTGATGTATTATCTAAACCCGTCTGTCTGTTTAACACAGAGTCAGAAGGCCGAACTAACTTTTCAAGATGATTGATATGGGTGTCATGGTCAATCAGATCAAACACTGCGCTTATAGGTCTATATCCATCTCCAACTCGGCCACAGAGCTGAGTGTTTACAAGCTGTGACACAGCAAAGTAAAGGTACATAAAACACACTCACGCTTTGATGTAATTCTAAAACTGCCTACCTTTGGAGGCTCCAGCCAGCTGTAAGAGCAGAAGAACAGCCTGCATGTCTTTGTGCAGAGGGACAGAGGTGCAGTAGAAGATGCTACTGAGGTGATGTGGGATGAGTCAAGTGTGTCTGTGTCTACGAGAAACTGGTCTCTCTAAGAATCTGTAGTCTGATATGCTGAACCTCCTCTTTCATCTCCGACATCACTCCTTCATACTTCCTCTTTTTCTTTTTCTGTTTTTTTTTTCTTCTGTGTGACAAAACTTCACACACACTGACCTTAAAATAAACACTAATAAAGTACCAAGTTTGCCGTATCAAGGTTCAAAGGTTGTATCAAGTTTCCTCTATCAAATTAAATTAGCTTTTATGTTAAATTCCTTATGACATGACCCTGTAGCTGTTGTTTCATAAGAGAAGAGCCTTTTTCTGAATGTTAAAAATGAACTCGTAAACTGGCTTTCTTCTTCACTTCCTTTAGTGACAGTAGGTATTTTTAGGTACTAATTTATGGTGCTGTGTTTCACTATGTGGGACTTTGTTTGAAGTCCTTCTTAAGTTTTATGCTGTCCATTTCTTTGACACGTTATGTTTGACATGGTCATGCCTTAGAGCTGAAGTGTTTTTGGTTTGCTTATTGTTTGTGAGGGGATGATGTTGACAAATAAATCATTTATATGACTCATCTGGTTACGTCATACTCATTGCTTTGATAATAATCTTGAGGTTGAGGTTGTAGGCTAAAACTTGCTGTCTAAGTAATGCAATAAATATGGTATCACAACGACCTAGCTAGCAACAGTAAACAATGCACTCAAGCACAATCGATCGTGGCAGTTGCAACCAGCACTATTTATGTAAAATTGAGTTGCCCACCCTCCATTCAAATGCCCACCCTCAGGATGACATCCTGGTGACAGTCAAACTGATGTACGTGGCCTGGTTCATGCCTCAGCAAAGCTGGGCTCAGGCAGATTAGTCTATGTGAAGGCCATGTCCTGTGTCACTGGTGGCCCTTCTTTTAGGAACACAGCCCCAGCACACCAGTGGGGTTTTTCCATTGGTACTGTTGGCCGAGCCGGGCTGTACCAAGGTAATAAGTATTTACATTACAGGTTGAAGGTCCAGGTCCGCTTCCAGACACACTGAAAGCCTTCAAGGATACCATCACCTTTGTGATTGGCTCAGTCATCATTTAGCGCTGCCATCGTGTAACTGTATGTTTGTTTATCAAGACATGTGTGATGCAGAGCTGGTTAAAAAGTTTAGTTTGAAACCTTTGAATAGTAACTATCACAATGTTTTTAAATGGTAAACTGCCCCTCAACTTTTCTACCACAGTGACTGTGTTTATGCAGACATTGAATTAACAGAATAAACATTTGGTACAAAATTTGATTTTCTTTTCCATACTCCACATCTAAACACTTAGAAAACAATGTAAATAGACTGAAAATGCAAGCAGTATTTCCACAAAAGTAAAATTTGTCATTCTTCTTTTTGTTCTTTTGGTTATGATACTGTTCATCTCCGATGTCACAATAAATATACCTATGCAGAGTCAACTCGGACTCACAACCTGATTTGTAAAAATTCTCGCATATTGGGGCTTTATGTGGAAAGTTTACGTACCGGTATTTAAATCAATAAAATACTTTTATTATGGTTTGAGGAACAACTGAGCTTGTAGCTGCAAAAGTCTGCATTTCCTGTGTGCAACCAGTAAAATGAGCCGTGTTTATGTTCTGTGTCTGTCGCTGCTTGGCTGTCGACACTCGAGATATTTTGTATTCTTTAGGAGAATTTGGATTAACCTTCAATTCAGGGAGAAGAAAGACTAGCATAACACAAGACATAAAGAAAACATACAAAGATAAAGAAAACAAGGTGAGGGTGATCGTAGTGTATTATCAATACAACAAATATTCCTGGCAGTTCTTGCATGCTGCAGTGTTGGTGGTATGTCTGGAGTTAACTGGGAAGACGTCGCAGGTTTGGAAGAAGTTAAGAAGGAACTGAGGGAGGCTGTCCATCAGCATCTCGCAGGTTGATATTCATTTTCAGAACATTCCACAGACATAAATGGAGAGCCCCGTTGTGATATGGCTAGAGGTTTCAAGTTCAATGAGTTGTGGCAGTTCAGTTTTACGCGATTTATCAGTATGTAAACATTCTATGAAGAGGCCTATGCACAGACCATAGCCTATAAAACAGTTGGCTTACTGGAAAACAGTTACACTACGCAAACCACTTTTGCAGCTTTGTCATTGATAGTTACCAATATGTTACACTGATTTCACAACATTTGAACTCGGACAGTGCACTACGTTGTAATTGCTGAACTGGTAAATAAGGAATGCTTTCACTATATAAAGTTACAATGTTTATTGTTGCACTCTCGCCGAGTCCTTTATATCGTTGACGTGCTTGTCTATTAGCGTAGCAGACAGATGTTGACTGGCAAATGCAGCGTGCTCATACAGCATAAGCAGACACTTTTGACATGATCAGGGTAGACACCAGACGTTAAAACACCAAGGAAATCACCTAGGACATTTACACAGCACCCTGACTCTTAATTGCTGACTAAAACACACGTTGACAATAACAGAAAAGGGGAAAACGCCAATCGCTAAAAGTTTAGGTCATTAGAACACAATTCTGCAGACATCAACAGTCGCGCATGGAACACACAACATAATATCAGGCTCAGAGCTGGGGTTATGGTTACTATTAGCAGTTAAGATAAAATTCAGGTGTTATAGCAGCAAGGTCGTTGGAATAAGAATCAAGTATATACATAAACATCAAAATAAATTAATACAAATTTAAATAAGAAATAAAATAAATAGATAACATAGTAAAACTCCGCTGGCGTAAATTACATACAAGTTATGTTCAGTTATAGGTCAATAGGCTAAATGACACACAGCTACAGGACAGGTATTGTTCCTCTTCCTGTCTTGCCCTCTGAAGGTGGAAGAACTCAGCCAAGGTCTGTCCTCCTCTATGGTGCTCCGGGCACCGGAAAAACCTTCGTCGTCCAAGCCATAGCAGGAGAGGTGGACAGCTTGCAGTTCTACAGAGTGTCCTCGTCAGACCTGGTGTCCAAATGGTTGGGCCAAAACAACGAGTAAGACTTCTTTGGGGGGGGGGGGGGGGGGGGGGGGGGGGGGGTGGGTGGACACACACACACACTTCCTGACTTGCTATTCATTTTTAAAACATTACAATTGATGCAGAATAAATTCATAATTTGGATGGTTGTTACTTCTAGATCCAGATCAGACTGAAGTGAAACCTCATATTTCATATACGTGGCCCAGATGTTCATGATATCAGAGACAGGCCCACCTTCACAACCAGCTTCCATGAATTACTGTGTGAATGTGCTCTAGTTGAACCTCAAACTTGTTGTGTTTTCCTGGTTCTCCAGGCGGGTGAGGGAGGTGTTCGTAATGGCGCGCACTCACCAGCCCTCCGTCGTCTCTTTGGATGACATGGAGGGCTTCTGTGGACCGGAGGGAAAGGCGGCGAGGGAGGCTGCACGAATGGAACTCCTCATGCAGATGCAGGGTGGGTGAAACATGCCAAGCGCTATATCGCTCAATATATCAGTCTGGCCAACCAATAAGCCCAAGCAAAGTATCACTCCATCCAAAACCAGCATCACTCCAGACAATACCACTGTGAATTGAGGTTGTTCTTTGTTTGTGTTTGTTGTTTGTTTAAGGCACTTTAGAGGATAACGCTGGACTTTTAGTGATTGGTGCAACAGCTGTGCCCTGGAGACTTGACTATGAAGTAAGAAGAAGGTGGGACCAACAGCCATATGATGGCATTGACATAGGATGTATGAAACATTTAGAGCTTGCCCTGACAAATAGCAAATGTGTAGGACTTAAGAGCTGAATGCAATTGTGTGTGTGTGTATGTGTTTATGCGTGCGTGCGTGCATGCGTGTTTCATGTTTCTTTCTCCATGTGCCTTAGCTTTGAGCGATGCGTGTGTATCCCCATGCCTGACGAGCACAGCCGAGCACTGATATTTAAGCAGCATCTTGGGCGTGTGCTTAACAGCCTGACTGAAGTGGACTTCACCGGCCTGGCTCTGAGGACTGATGGCTTCACGGGGGCCGACATCGCCTGCGTGGCTCAAGATGCCCTCATGCAGCCTGTTAGGAAAGTGCAGAGGGCCACCCACTTCAGAAGGGTACCGCACCAACATCTGAACAAACTAAGACTCAAGTTTAACATGTAAAACATCAACACAACATCCATTCTGACTGATATACTGTCTCTGTAGACTGTTTAGCGGTGGGACACTGGTTTCAGGTCACATGTGTGGCATACCATATACAAATACAACACTAACCAAGATGCATCAGTTTGCCATCTCATCTAAGTGTCATGTTCTTACATATCCTGTTTCCTGTACTTGCATTTTCTTCCTGGGTTAAAGGTAAGAGGGCAGAGGCACAATCAAGTCATTGAGGAGGATGACCTTTTGGTCCCTTGTTGTCCAGGAGATACAGGTGCCATGGAGATGACCTGGATGGAAGTGGGAGAAGAGTTAGCAGAGCCCGTCATAAGCATAGTAAGCACATAAACAAACTTGTTGCTGATGCTTACATACACTCTGTTCAAGCAATGTATACACAGCAACACTTTAAAAAAACAAAGTATGTGAGCCATGACTTAATTCAGAAATAATAATATTAATGTCAAATAACCAAGGACATGATTATAAGACGTTAGTAAGTAGAGCATCAAAGATCAGATATCTCCTGTGATAATGTATGTATGCATCACTCAGCACAGTTGACTTATTTTTAAAAGTGTTTTCAGGAGGATGTATTGAAGTGCCTTGAGGACGCAAAGCCTTCTGTGGACCAGAGGTATCACGAGGAGATACAGAAGTTTACTGAGGAGATGCAGATGTCTCCTGAGGTTTCGTCCAGCAAGACTGAGATCACTGAGTGAAATGCTGTATTTGTAAAGCGCATGATAGGAAGTGGGAATTATCTGTCCCCTTTAAGTTACCCTACAGACCAAAGAGACCAACATGGTTTTAACAGAGAACATATCTAAAGAGACTAACGCGGTTTTAACAGAGAACAGATCAAAGAGACTGACGCGGTTTTAACAGAGAACAGATCAAAGAGACTAACGTGGTTTTAACAGAGAACAGATCAAAGAGTCTTACATGGTTTTAATACTGAACAATGGCTACCACTGGAACATAAACTGATATCAGACTCATCAGGTAGCTTAGAATTCATCAATCAGTTAACCAATCAATGAATTAATCAGTTGATTAATTGATGTATTTGTTTAGCAGTATCTGCTCCACTGGAAGCAGGAGCAGACATTCATAAAATGTATTTCTGTCTCTCTGTCTGTCTGTCAAACTGTCTGTCTGTCTGTCTGTCTGTATGTATGTATGTATGTATGTATGTATGTATGTATGACAAAATACACCATTATAAATAAACACAGCTATTGAAACTTGATAGTTGCTGGATCAGAGGCGCAACATCCTATGTTAATCTTTTCCACTAGATGGCAGCAATGAAAAGTAAGCGCATTTAAATGTGTCATGTTTAGAATGACATGATCAGTAACCACTACTTATAGAACTATGAAAAAAGGCATCAGAGAGCTTCTGGGTAATATGTGTAGGACTCACATGGCAGATAAGCACAATTGTATTGGTAAACAAAATGGCAAAGCATCCACACAAGACTGAAGGTATGAGAAACACAGAAACACCTTCACAAATATTACACACACAGTGCAGAGATCACAGACACAGACTGAGATCACAGACCATTGATGGCTGGATATTAGCATAATGGGTATCATGATGGGTGTATGTTTAGCATAGGTAAGAACATTTGGGAGATGAAGCTAATGAGATGATGCTGGAGGAGAGCTAGATCCCTTTCGTCAGGCATGGCAGAGAGGGAATGAAATGATATGGAGCTGCATTGGTGCTGGCCGTGTGGGAGATGTAGGCTATTGAAACGGTGAGGAATAATGAATCAGAAAGGTGACATCTCTGTTTTACAATATTATGTTATGTTATGTTATTATTATATCTTCTGTGGCCAGCACTAGACCAGTGCAAACCCTATCATGCCCTTTTAGGCTTTACGTGTCATATACAGTACAGTATGGCCCTCTTCAGGTTTGCCTGGATGGGTACCTATAGTACCTCTCATTCTGTCAGAGGGTGGTCAATCCTCCAGAAAAGGACTAAGGAGTGGGCTAGGAGGCTGAGGGGTAAGCAGACATAGAGTGTGTTTATAGACTTCATTGGCAATATTTATTTATCAAAACAGAACCTTTTACACTCCATAGAAAACTGCTGCAGAATGTTACACTCTATAGAGTACCATGTATTTTAGAGTACTGCTGCAGTGTTTTACAATGAAGTGTTTTATGCTTTATTGACTTAAATAATGGAGCATTTTAAAATCGAGCATGCTTACATGAGCTCAGAAGAGCTGAACCAAGCATGTCTCACTCCAAGGTCAGTGAGACATGGCTGTAATGTGTTCTACCTAGAACTCGGATGTGGCTGAGGGCAATGTGGTGATCTGGGGGTCAAAACCAGATGACTGATTGCTGGGGTCAAAACTGACAGTGTCTTGCCAAATTCAGCTGGTGGCAAAGCTCACGATGTTCTGTTTTATAGCAGTCCAGTTTTATAGTTGTGGACAGGTAAAGAATACGCTGTTTCCAATTACCCTGAATATGTACTTAAGCCAATTCAGTTTTATATTTTTGCAATTGTAATGGTTTCTTTCCGTTAAGTGCCTCCAGTGAGATTTGAGGTAGGTAGAGGAAGAAATTGATGAGGTTGCTGAATCTCGACCTTGTCGTTCCTCTTTCTTTCGGTGGGTGGCGACATAAGATAGCTCCTTCAGCACATTGTTTGGCGAGTCCTTTATTGAACAGACTGAATGGACTCGCCCATAAGCCGACCTCCTCTTATGTCAGTAGTCACCATGGTGGCACACAACAGAGACCCGTTGCGGCGGATTTCTCGTCACTTTTGAAAACCTTCAAAATGTTTGATAAAGAAATACTGCAACTAACTCGAGATTGAAAACGCCATCGTCTACAATGGACACTCGCTTTAATTTGTGGATACTTTCTTCCTGTACAGAAGGGTATTTTGAACGGTGATAGCCAAAGAGAGCAGAATGCTGAAGAATGCCTTTTCCTCCCCCCGAGACTGCATAAATAAAAGGACGATTTCTCCAGGAACGCATTGAGCAGAGAGAAAACAAAAAACCCTTCGTCAGCACACAGAAGGATCCACACAGTCAGACTCCACGCAGTCTTTGGCGAGTGGAAACCGTGCTCATCCTCCGGGATCGGACCGTGGACATAAAGAAACCCCGCGGCTTAGCCTGTGGCCTGGGGACTAAGCCTCGGCTGATGGGCCAGTGAAGTAGCGGTGCAGTTACCTAAATATTGTATCATTCGCTGAAAACAGTTTACAGACTTGAAAGTTACACTGTTGGATTTACGTTCATAATTGTGTTGCGGCTGTTGTCAAAGCAATGGCGTCTTACGTGGATAACCGCTTTCGGCAGGCAGTGATGATGAACCCGGCCGAAAGAACGCAACAGGTCAGTACACTAACGTTACCCTTTTAATTAGGCTAAGTCACATAGGCCTAGTAAGCAGCCGGAACATTAGCATATGTTGGTCAACCCTTAGCTCTGAAATAGCAGAATCTACCTATGATCCACCTCAGCATCATCGGTAACATTTGTAATACAACGGAGCTCGCAACATTGTTGCCTATCTGCATTGGTGATCTATGCAGCTCCGTAGGCGAGACAGTTGCATGCTTGCAGAATCCTTGTAGCGTAATTATAATCTATGCCTGATAAAGCCACTTGCCAAGCAGAACCTAGGTAACTTGACCCATGGCAAAGGTGTTGTAAGCCTTTGTTCTTGTTTTCTGTCTGTTTTAAGTTTCACAATTATATTACAGGCTAAACTAATTCTCTAATTAGCCGATGCCATCCGTTGTCTCTCTCCGTGTGTTGAATAGCTGGAAGATGACGAAATCCCAAAATCGAGTTACCCACTAAGCTAACCAACTCAGAAAGGTGGCTAAAGAAAATACTATTTTGCAAGGCATAAGGTAGTACATTTGGTCCTCATGAGCGTCCAAGAAACAAGCATTTGTTTGAGATTTCAGTCAATTGTGGTGTTCGCTTTTTTGGTGACATTGGTGTCATCTCACTCCGACTGTTGTCAGCCAACAGCTCTTTCACTGAGGAGGCTAATATAGGGCGTTTTATCCTTCAGCGGGTCCTGTTTCAACATCAGTATCCTATGTGCATACGGGTTACATTGCTATTAATTCAATTGTTCTCAGTCGGAAACAAGTTTGCCACAAGCTATCTGTATTGACCACTAACGTGTGGTTTATCGTAGATCCTGACAACAATAGGCAGCAAGGAATCGATACAAATTAAATAGCCGGGGAGGCAATTCTGGTGACGTGAGGCTGTTGTATCACACACACCAGGGATATCTCAAGCCTTCCAGGCCTGTCATTCGCCGAACAATAGCTCGTTGTGTTCTCGCAGGCTTTTATTAAAAGAACAGTCCCAGAGTTGTGATATCCCTGAAAATGTCCACACGCAGTAAGCAGACGATACATGTGACGACCGGCCCAACAAGTCCGTATCCATCTTTATCCAGTGACAAAATTAGCCCAGTAGCTATAAACACGGTCACATTTAATGATTAGCATATAAGTGGAGCCACCTTTTTAATCTGGTATTTTCAGAGGGATTGCATAATATGTCCTCACAGTTTCGTTTTAACTGTACAATCTTGTAGGAGAGCAAGAAGGTCAGTTTGATATTCAATTCAATTGTATTTATGTAGCGCCAAAACTATAAAACTGGTAGGTAGACTGGTAGCAGCTCGTTCTGTAGGCTATGCATTTTTCCTTCTGATTAGGGCCTATGGGCTCTCCAGCGTTGGCTCCCACTTACTGATAGCACATTTTAATCAGCAAGTGTGTGCCACTGTGTTTTGGCAGTGGAGTATTTCAGGAAGTCCGCTACATTAAGAAGAATAATGCCTAGATGAGGGGCAGTTCATGCAAAAATCCAGTTTCTGGATGTCTACGTGTCTTTTAGGAGAGTGTAGCTGAGGTGACACAGGTTCATATGCTGACGCTAACTGTGTTAAGTGGACATACATTAGTAAGGACTAAAGTAGAACATGGTGCACTTCCAGTCAAGTGCCCTAAATGTCATCAGCTGATCTCTCAGATCATGCGACCATCCTCTCTGAGTAGACCACAGTCACCTGCGTGTGATCACCTCTCAGCCCCAGCAGTCAACGTGTCCATGCCTCAGGCCCCAGGCCTCAGACCTCAGGAGCTGACACACTTTAGCCTAATAGGGCGTCTGCTGAGGGATTAGCCCAGGCTTCAGTGGCCATGACTACCACAGCCTAGTGAAGTCTGAGGCCTGATCTGCTCTAAAGGCCTATGCTGCCACCTTGCCTTCACCCCACCCCCCCACCATCTCTGCCTGTCTGTCAAAGCCAGCAGATGCTCGTGGTGATGCGCCTCAGGGGCGGCTATCCAGGAGTCTGTGAAGCTGTCCTGCTTGAGGTCGAGGGAAGATGGCAAGGGCGAGTGGGGTCAGCTCGGTTGCGTAAGTGGGTTGGGCGTGCGTGAATTACTGTGACTCCTGACAGGGCGATCAGGCGGCGGATCGAGCTCGCTGCCCTGTCCTCAGCGACGGGATCTCAGGACGGGATTAGCACCCGCTAAATATACCCCAGGAAGCCGGGGGGCTAAGCCCAGAGCAGGCACTGAGAGCAGAGGGCCTCTCCTCTCCTCTGTGCTTCCTACAGGAACAGGAAATGCATCAGAAATCTGCAAGGATGAAGGGGACAATGACTGCAGCTAGTGTGTGTGTGTCTGTGTGTGTTTGTGTGTGTTTGTGTGTGTGTGACCCCAGCTATCTCTCATGCCAGGTGACCCGTCCATCTTAAACTGTGTGACAACATCCACGTGTCGACTCTGGGGCAGCTATGGTGCTGATCTAGGGCAGATCGGTGGACTGTGGAGTGGCTTTGGGTCTGATCTAGGGCAGGTATGCCGACTCTGGGGCAGCTATGGTGCTGATCTAGGGCAGATCGGTGGACTGTGGAGTGGCTTTGGGTCTGATCTAGGGCAGGTATGCCGACTCTGGGGCAGCTATGGACCTGATCTAGGGCAAATATGCCGACTCGGGGCAGCTTTGGTGCAGATCAGGTCCAGAGTTGGTCGATGCTACTCTATCTTCAGGTGGAGACTGTGTGTGTGAGAGTGAATGTCTGTGTGTAACCAAACCCCACCAGTAAGGCTGCTCTCTGTTTTGGCTCAGCGTGTGCTTCAGCTCATTTCTGTACCCATCAGCAGTTTGCAGCATTTAAAAGGGGGACGAGAAGCACCCTGCCGACACGGCACGGCACAGCACAGCACAGCACAGCACAGCTCCAGCACACAGGAAGCAAGAGCTGATTCCTGCTGGAATATCATCCTAGATTGCAGGCTGTCCCTGATGGGGAATAAAAGATACTGTCAGTTGCTGTATTTGTGATACTAGTTCTTTTTTGGGGCATAAGTAGAAAAGCTGGTGAGAGCTGTTGAAGGATTTTGTCCTGTGCTGGAACTTGTAGCTGTGTGCTGTCTGTTGATTCCAGTTTGGTTCAAAATCAAGCCAAACAAACAACAGATTTAAGTGTTGGGATGTTAGTTTGACAGCTCTGACTATACATCCCCCTCGACCCTGTCCCGGCCTTGCTGTTTCCTTACACTAGAGCCTCTCACTTGAGAAGCCCAGATCCATTCTCTAGTCTCCCCCTCTCTATCTCCATCTTCCTCTCTTACTCTCCCTCTCCATCACTCCCCTCCACCCACCCCCCAGTCCGCGTGTTTCAGAGGGTACTAAGCAGTGTCACATGCCTAATCAGCAGGGAGAACAGGGGCAGGACTATGTCTGGGGCAGTAACAGCTCAGCCCAGAGGCTGCAGAGACACAGCCGTGTCATTTAAATCACAAGGGCTGCAGCAGGTCCTGGAGCCTGCAGCTGAAGAGCAGCCCTGAGTGATGCCCTCACGCCGGGGCTAAAATTACACACTCCTCTCCCTCCATATGCTGCCCATGCTGCACGTACTGTACATACCGTCACCACACCGCTGCCCTTACTGAGACCTCTGCTATCCCCAAAGGCAACCTGCTTATCATTGCTTCAGCTGCATTATCACTGCTTCAGCTGCATTCTCACTGCTTCAGCAGCATTCTCACTGCTTCATTCTCATTGCTTCAGCTGCATTCTCACTGCTTCAGCTGCATTCTCATTGCTTCAGCTGCATTCTCACTGCTTTAGCTGCATTCTCATTGCTTCAGCTGCATTCTCACTGCTTCAGCTGCATTCTCATTGCTTCAGCTGCATTCTCACTGCTTTAGCTGCATTCTCATTGCTTCAGCTGCATTCTCACTGCTTCATTCTCATTGCTTCAGCTGCATTCTCACTGCTTCAGCTGCATTCTCATTGCTTCAGCTGCATTCTCACTGCTTTAGCTGCATTCTCATTGCTTCAGCTGCATTCTCACTGCTTCATTCTCATTGCTTCAGCTGCATTCTCACTGCTTCAGCTGCATTCTCATTGCTTCAGCTGCATTCTCACTGCTTCAGCTGCATTCTCATTGCTTCAGCTTCATTCTCACTGTTTCAGCTTCATTCTCATTGCTTCAGCTGCATCCACAGACAGCCAGCATTCTCATCACACCACGGAGGGTATTTATGCTGGGTTCTGACGCAGTCTCTATTATTCTACCATGTCTCCAATGTAAACTCAGGCCAACTTACCCAGAAACTACCTATTGTAGGACATGATTGTCAATGTCAAAGACCAAGTACACAGCTGTGTTGCTGAAACTAATAATTAGCCAAAGTAAACCTACACCAAAATGTAACATCTGACTGACTGTGGTGTGTAAGTCAGTCGAGAGAGGTTTAAATGTGGCCCTCAACAACAGTCAAATGGTGTTCAACACACAAGGTTTTCCGTGTGTAACAAAACGTGTGGATACAGCATCCACTCACAAGAAAGAAGGTAATTGTCTCTACACTGAGACTACACTATTGTGACCTCTCTGATGTCTTGACCCAGGTTTGTGTGCAGTGGTGCATCTACGCTGACACCACGCGCTACGTGGATCAGGCGTGACGTCTGTTTGGATTTGAAAATTAAAAGCAAGTGAAGTTTTCAGCCGTTGCCCTCTTCAGAAGCACAACGGTGAACTGTGAGGGTGGGAATCTAATTAGGGACTCTGAAGCATCCCTCCAGTCTTGCCTCCTCTTTTAGTTTTACTTGCCAGAGCCCATGAGATGGGCTTTTTCAACCGAGAGGTCTCACTGTGTGTGTGTGTGTATGTTGGCTCTGTCTGGACTTACACAAGTGTGTTGGGTAGATTTCTTGCAATTTAAAATTCAAATCAACAGACCTTGAGGTAAGCATTGATGGACTTCAGTTTAATTGCTGTTAGAGACCATAGCAAATATTGCGAAATAGATGGCACGGTGATCTTTGAATTGTAATGGACTTCACTGGGGTCAAATAAGGAGGATCTGTGTGTGCATTATGTGGTCTGTGCGTGCATTTTGCATCATAGTCATGTTATGCATTCATATTTTCAAATTTGACTCTCCCATGCTTTTGTTCTGACAAGTTTTTATAGTGTACGCATATGTGTATTAGCATGGGTCGATGGGTTTAACTTGAGGATATGGGCTTGTTTGTTTCAGTGAGGTGGTCAGACGTGTGTGTGCGTGTACGTGTGCGTGTGCGTGTGCGTGTGCGTTCGGGGGAAGCTTATCCAGCCCCTGTTCCTGCTCTGCTGTGACAATCGATGTCGTGTTGATGGTCACCAGGCCAGTGAGTCCAGTGCAGATACAGACCATTGAGCTCCGTGCAGTTCAGAGACTCAAGACAGTGAGCTCCGTGCAGAGACGTAGAACAGTGAGTCCCGTGCAGAGACACAGACTCCTCATCCTGAAACCGATCTCTCGCTCTCATGCATACTCTCCATGCACTGTCATATCAATGTGAAATAGTTTCTAAGCAGTGGGAAAGAAAATGGCGACCTTCAATAAGGAATGAAGGCGAATGGAGGTTTTAACATCGCTTGCAGTGCACACTGCATAGCTCTCATTGTTCAGAGCTGTGTGGAGAATCTAAAGTCCCTGAATGTGCATTCCTGTAGTCTCATGTCTCGTCAAGGACATCAAGGTTGCTAAACCATCAACGGTTAGCTGCTAATACCTAACCCGGGTTGCCGTTGAGAGAGAGACCCTGGCTTGCCCATCTCAGAGTGAGAAACCAACGTGTTTGTTTTGCTCATACGCACAGACCCGGCTCTGGTGGAGTGTGTGAGTCAACTAGAGTAATCCTTCCAGCACAGGGAACATTCGGAGTGCCAGTGGATCAAACCCTGAGCTGATTAATTACGTGATTAAGCGGTCCAGAAAGCCCTCAGCGCTGGCCCCGCCAAAGGGGCTAAGACTTGTTGACAAAGACCTCCTTCTCTCCACTATTCAGGCCAGTGTCTCAACAGCACAGACTTCACGCTGATTTAGAGCACATTGCAGACGCCACGGCTCCCTTCTCCGCGAGTGTCACGCACCCAAACGCTGTGCTCTGCCTGAGGCTTCTCAAGACAGATATACGGTTCTCGACACTCTTATAAGCCCTGATGTAGATTCAGTGGATCTGCAATAGGATTCACGGTTCCCCACGCTCTCCGATGAGTCCTGATGTAGATTCAGCACTTCCACATCTTATGCATTGTTCAGATGATCTACTGTGCTCACACACAGACCTAAGCTTGTTCAGGACAATTTGCTTTCAGTTGGATGACTCGCAGACCTAATATAATAATAATAATAATAATATAGAAGCCGACATCAGAATAATGGAGTGATAGTCAGTATGTGAACTCTGCTGTTCTGAGAAGTGGCATGCAGTCCGTCAGCACAGCAGAGAGGACACGAGAGGTCACCTCACAGAGGTCATGTTTGTCTCCCTGCTGAAATGTCTGCACGTAAATCACCATGGTAATGACACACGGAACAAAAGCCCTGTCATTGTTTGTAGTCTGAGTGTTTTTCAGCATTGCTTATGTCATTCTTTTCTATATTTGTACTGCAGAGTTTAATATAGAATACAAAGAGCTGGTATCCAATGCCAGTCTGTGATGGATTTAGTCTTTGATCAAACCCAACTAACGTCTCCCAAAAAAGTTCAAAGTAAACCTGTGCTTGGCAGCTTAACAAGGCATCTTGAGTTGCTGTCTGCTACTAGTTGGTAGGGCTGGGGGTAAACGATTATTTTCAAAACGATTAATCTGGCGATTATTTTATCGAATAGTCGACTAATCTAACGACTAATTGGACGATTAGTCTAACGATTATTTTTCTGTTGCTCGATTAAAACCATAATGTATCTCAAATAAATACCCCAAAAAATCTTAATAATATACTTTAATGAGCACCGTTTTGCACAGCAAAAGTCCAACAATGCATTTCATGTTTATCTAGAGTTCACAGTAAAATGTTTGGTACTCAAATGAGCCCTATCACATTTGGATGTGGTGCTCATTAATTTAAATGTTTTCAGTGCTTGTAAAAACATTCATTCATTGATGAGCACTGCGCACCACCTTATGTGCAGCCCTGTCCTGGACATTGCTTGGCTGCATTAGTTGACATTGGCGATCTAACGTGGTAGTGAATCATGATACATACTATAAGCTGGCCAACGTTAGTCTAATGTTATGTGTTTGACTCGTAAATGACCACAGCATGAGTTAGCTCTCTGTGCCGTTTGTTGGTGCTTGGTTGGCGTGTTCTGCAGCCGTAAGTTAACGTTTACTAAACTGACACAGCTGTCTAGCCGCTGCCGCTATAGTAGCTAGCTACCAAGCACGAACAAACTGCACGGAGAGCTAAGAAGATAGTTAGCTAGCACCACCGAAGTGCGCAGAGCTCAAGCTACACAACACACTGAACAAACGTTAAATACGAGACGTTTGAGAATGGAGATAGAAACGCACCCCATTGTCTCTCGTGAAGGGGACAATAAGTAACGTTGGTTACATTAATTTAACGTTTGTTCAGTGTGTTGTGTAGCTTGAGCTCTGCGCACTTCGGTGGTGCTAGCAAACTATAGCTCTCCGTGCAGTTTGTTCGTGCTTGGGTGCTAGTAGTTAACGTTAGCTAGCTACTAGTGTGTCAGTTAAGTTAACGTTAACTTACGGCTGCAGAACACGGCAACTAAGCATGAACAAACGGCACAGAGAGCTAAGTCATGGTGTTGGTCAGCTTATAGTATGTATCATGATTCACTACGTTAGATCGCCAATATCAACTAATGGCGCCAAGCAATTCCCTGGGTTTCTGCTCTCTCAGTCCTTGCGCAATGTTTGTTTCTGTTTGGGTCAACCACGTGTATGTGCCGAAGCGTCGACGTAAAAATATGGCGTCGACGTAATTTTGAAATCGACGCGTCGACGTCATCGACGCGTCGCTACAGCACTACTAGTTGGGTTGTGGGTGTCAGGTGTCAGTTTGTGGTTTGCGCTGAAAGTGTATCTGTGTAACTGCTCCTCTGTGGAGACCAGCGGACTTGTTCAACTCGTCATGTTTGCAGGCCTCTGGCCAACTCTTCCTCTAGCCAGCCAAAAACACACTCCCCTCCCTCCTCCTCCTCCTCCTCCTCATACCTAATCCAATTCCCTCTGGAATGTCCTTCAGTTGCACCTTTTGCCTCTCATTTTCTTTGTGGAGATGTTAGACTCTCAGGCCCAAACCCTGCCCCTATGGTATCAGCCAGGGGGGATTCACCATGAGGCTCATGATGTCTCACTCACACCACAAGTCAGGGCTGAGCTCTGAACAAGTCAGGCAGGAGACTGAGGTCACTCAGGTCATGGCCCTTTGCAGAATGACCTAAGACCAGGCCTAATTGTTATGGTAGATGGTTAAGGATGGAGACAAAGATGGAGACTCATGCCTGCCTGGTTGCCTGTAGTTTACCTCTCCGCTTCGCTGAATTGGCTGGTTCCCCTCACCTCAGATCACCATTGGCTGGTTCCCCTCACCTCAGATCACCATTGGGGATTTGGTCAGAGTGGTGACAACTAAAGGTTCCATTTTATGAAAAAAGCTATGGATGGCTTGACACCGGCCTCTTCAATCTGTGGATGGAGGCGTCAAAATAGATAAACAAAAACACAAGGGGGGTGCAGAGAAGTTGAAGGCCAAAAAGATAAAGAATGTAGAGGCAGATGTTTGCTGCAGGAGCTACAGCAGCTTATGTAGCATTGGCTGTACTTGACCTCTGCCCCCTGTCCTCTTCCAGAGAATCGGACCTACTGAGCTGTGCCTGATAACATAATCATGTGGTAACGAGCAGGGTTATGAAAGTGTGGCTCTCCCAAAATCTCTCAACAGTGTGAAGGTGGTGACATAACAATTTCTGATGAAATGGGTGTGAAATCCTTCTTTGGCCGCAGGTGCAATGCAAGGAACCTGATGGTTGTAGCACAATGAGCACATGAATTAAATGAAGATGGTGTCTCTTGTGAGACCTTTTCAAAGTGAGGCTGGGAAGACACTGACCTCGAGACCAATCTGAGCTAAACCCCAACCACTGCAGTGTCCCGGTCTGACCAGCAGGCACTGGGGATTTTGTTGCTGAGGTAAACAAACTCGTCGACTACCTTGACCCTCCTCTGTGTTGATGTTATTCACCTGTGGTGGTTACAAAATGAATGACAGCCCAGTTTGAAAGAATTGCACTGTTTAAATGGGAGGTTCTTGTGTAGATACAGAAAGGAACAGCGCTGTATATTAACACTGAATCTGCAGCATTTTTTCAAGTGGATTACAAAACACAGAATGAACTGCAAGGCTTCACATGATCAATCTGAAAGCAATGATCTGTACTACTTGACCCTCTAGAACTGTTATGGACATTATTCACAATAGATTGATTGTCAGTCAGTGGTTGGCTGCCCTTCCAACTGAAGCACTGTTGTAGTGCAGGTTCCATCTGCAGTGGGGTTATGCCTCAAGCAAACCACCAGAGGAGCGCCAACCTGCCTTTGCTGCTCCCTAGATCTTGTGATGCACTGTCCAAATATAGCACAAATATTTAGGGGGAGACTACGCATATGACAGGATTATTCCGGCAGAGACTACGCATAGGACAGGATTATTCCGCCAGAACTACGCAAATGGGTCGGGTGAAAGAAGGGTCCGGTTACTGACAGACCGACAGACCTAAAGAAAGATTAGCCTCCACAGCCAGTGATGGGAGTCATAGGCAGCACCTTTATGTAGCAGCCATCTCCTGTGAACGTTCGGTCAGTTGACATGTTTCTGTGTCGCCCTATGGGTTTTCAAGATGGCGGGGGCCCCCATTTGCAGGGATTGATCTTGTTTGTTAAGCTTTGCCTTGTCACGTTAAGCACCATTGTGGGCCTATTTTCGGTCTAATCCCTTGTGTCTAATAAACCCAATTAGCCTAAGCTAGTGTTCACTGGGCTTGTGTTTGTGTTGCACCAGTGCACAGCTTTGATTCAGAGGAGGAATGTGTGTGTGTCTGTGGGGAGAAACGGCGTTTATGTAACCCATAGCCCAATACAGAGTGGAGACTAGAAGAACAAGCCCCTTTAACAGCAAAAGTGTGATTCTGTGTGTGTGTGTGATTCTGTGTGTGTGTGTGTGCGTGTGCGTGTGCGTGTGCGTTTGTTTGTGTGTGGTCAGAGCAGAGGTAAAGGTGTGTGTTGATTCTGTTTCTCTTAACCCAGTCTCACAGCTCAGGCAGACCTGTACAGTGTTTCGCAGGGGCAGTGTGCAGGTGTACAAGGCCATCACGTGTGAGTGAGTGTGTGTGTGTGTGTGTGTGGGAGGGAGGCGAGGAGAGGAGAGAGAGAGAGAGAGAGAGAGAGAGAGAGAGAGAGAGAGAGAGAGAGAGAGATCTCATTCACTGCTGCTGCACCTTTGTTTGAAAAGTCCTCAGCTCTGAGTCACTGAGAAAACACACATGACTGAATGAAAGGCCAGCACTACACACACACACACACACACACATACACTCATCAAACATAAGCAGTTCTGTTCTCACCGATGACTGGGAGGGAGGTGGAGGGCGGAATAATAACACACCGCAATCATGAATTCTGTGATGAAACTGCTTACAGATCGCAGGTTCTATTAGCACCATGGCCAGGGAGATCTCCTCCACCGCTTTCATTATTGAGGGAAGTTTAGCACTGAGGTCATCAAAGTGCCGTCTGATTATAGTGCAAAGGAAGGAAGCCAGATATTCATGCCCCCCCCCATCCCCCCACACAGAGGCCCCTGCTACAGCCTCACAGTGAGACTGGGTCCCTGCACAATGGCCCCCTGTTGGATTCAGCTCCTGCTTGTCACAACTAATCAACATCAGTGTAATTACGTGGCTGTGGGCCCCACACCAAATCAATGGCTGCCATAGTTCCCCACATCAGAGCGTTATACAGCAGTTTGTCTTCGGAATCAGAAGCGTTCGCTGAGGACATCAGATGCCATCACAGTGGCATAATAGCGATGCTGGTGGGTGTGTTATGGTGACTGTGACGGTGGGGAATATAGTGGTGGTTCCCATATAGCTTCAAGGCCAGTCCTCTAGCATGGAGAGCAGTCCTTTAGCATGGACAGCACTTCAGTTTTGTGTGTCTAAACTCCTGCGCTTGTACAGGGTGTTCAGGTTTGGAGGTAGAAAAATGTGATGAAGTATCAGAATATCAGAATAATGTGCTTTCCCCTGTCCAGGCTCACAGCACAGGAAAAGGCAGAGCAGTAGTTGACTGGTCTCAGGGTTGCCAAGTCTCTATTGTGGACTGACATCCTCAGGATGCACTCTGAAATAGCAACACACACACCCCACATACACACACATGCAAACCCCCCCCCCCCCCCCCCCCCCCCCCCCAACACAACACAAACACGCGGTGGGGAGTTTCTCTTACAGAATGTCATTCTTTCTAATCCAGAAAGTGGGTTTAGTTGAAACTAGTTGTTTACCCTGGGATGAGGTAACTCATACTTTGGGTAAGTTACCATGGTAACTGACTAGGGCTGAACGATTTGGGAAAATAATCTAATTGCGATTTTTCCCCAAAATATTGCGATTGCGATTTGATATGCGATTTGTTTTTTCATTTTATCCTCTTTTTTTTCCAACAAAACGTACTTAATGATTTAAATATGACCAACACAATATTAGATACATTTAGTGTAAAATATTCTTTCCCACAAATTGTTGGCTTTGCCACTGTGCATTTAAGTAATTTAAACACAGTCAAGTATAAACACAAGGCATGCACTTTTTAAAGTGGCCTTATGCAGTAATTGTACTTCAGAGTTAGGGTTAGGATAAGCAGGTTTACCTTAAAATAACAGCTTTGAAAAATTGGGGCGCTACAATGACTTTTAATATGGAGAATCGCCTCTGTGCCATTTCCATACCAGGGTCCGTAGGCAAATGACTGCGTTATGTAGGTGTAAAGCCACCCGGGTTTTTACTGTCTGCCAAACTAGTAAGTAGCTTATTTGCCGTCTTGTGTTGCACTTGCTTGATGTTTGACTGTGTTAGGACAGTTGTTGACTAACTAGTTGGTCATAGTGTCAAAGTAAGCACATTTCAAGAGATTTCGCTAGTTTGAGCCACTAGCATCTCATTAGCAATTAGCAATTGATCCGTTATGCTGCTTTAATCACTGTGTGCAAAATGTTCCATCTTATTGTGTTTTTTTGACACCACTTTGTAATCGCGGACGTTGCGGTTAGATAATCGCGTTTTACCATATCATGATTTAATCGCAAATGCAATTAATCGTTCAGCCCTATAACTGACTCTGTGAACCTAATCTGCTCGTTGGCAGTTTTCTCCCTGTCTCCTCCCTCCTGCCGAGCAGCTATTGGGCATGGGGTGTCCTCTCCTGGTTTACCCTGATCAATGTGGAATCTGAATTGATTTGCATAGCCTTATGTCGGGAGAGGATTTTGAGGCCCTGATGAGATGTACTCATACTCAAGTGAAAATAACATTGTATTCAATAATATTCCACTCATTTCCATCTGTAATATTAAAGGAAACTGTGGTTGAATGTTAACTGAATTAAACATTAAACTGAATTTGAACTGCATTCAAAAATGACATTCACATTATTTTTCACATAATTTTTATGGCACAAATGAACAACAATATTTTCATTAATTTTCTGATGGCATTTGGGCTGTGGCTGAAAAAGCCACAAAAATGTGCTCATACGTGCATTAGCTGGTTGTCTGTTGGAACTTCTAACCCCAATGGGATGAAGTCAGGCAACCTTTTTCTTTCTTGTGGGATGCCATGGTGACTCGTAGTATTGGAGCTCCATTGGTGGTGGCTTTTTATAGTCATCGGGCACATGCTTAACTCCGAGTGAACATACTTTGACTAAATTGATATATGCCTCCATCGAATCGAGGAAGTTAGGAGAGGACATGGGATCTAATGTTTTGGAAATGAAAATTTCATGAAAGTGGCTCGATGAGCTTCTCTAAATGAACAGTTACAACAATAAAACAATAATCACGACGAGGTCCCTAATTACTAGCACGATTTACTCATCTTTTAACATAGGTACGATGGAAATGAGGCACCCTTGGCTGACCATTTCAAAACGGGACATTGTTCTTCAGATTATTAAAACATTTCATAGTCGACCTTGCCATCCCTGGTTCAGATTGGTCTGCTGCAGGTCTGGTGCAGGTCCGGCGAAGGTCTGGCAGATCTGTCTGCACTGGGTTCATGTGGGCAGTCATGTGCTCCTGTAAGGCCCACAGGGCTGTTCTCTGGCAGTGAACAAGAAACACAAGCATCACAAACATCACACACACACACACACACACACACACACACACACACACACACACACACACACACACACGCACACATTCACACACAAACTCCGTACTCTCAGCCCCAGTTGTGAGGGCAGATAGGAACTCCAGCAATGGATGTGTGTGTGTGTGTGTGTGCATGCACATGTGTATACGTTTGAGAGTCTGTGTATTGAATCAAAAAGCCGTGATGGTCAATAAATACATTTACTGGACAAAGAAACAATTAAAAGAAAACGAGTCTGTATGTTGTGCAAATGAGCTTGTGTGTATTTAAGACAAGTGATGTCGGAGAGCTTGAGGTTTATAGTTTATTTCTTTCATGTCACTCTTTCCTAGTGTGTAGGGAGAATTCCACATTCTCTGTGATTATGCATCATGCGTCTCTGGTGTTCACTATGAGTTTTCCTAATCGTTTGAGTGTCTGATTAAACTTCAGCCCTTGTTCAACATTTACTTACCTGCACAGCCATTAGCTGGTAATTAAAATATCCAGCCTTTGCCCTGTAGTGCAAAGAGATGTAGGCACACACACACACGCACACACGCGCACACGTGCGCACACACACACACACACACACACACACACACACACACACACGCACACTTTCAAACACGAAGAGGCAAGCAGTACAGGCTGTTGTTCCCTAGCAACTAACCTCTACCTCAGATTATCAGAGGGAACGGGGTTATGGAATTAATTGACGGGAAAGAAGCGAGAGAAAAAAACACATGCTCACACACACACACACACACACACACACACACACACACACACACACACACACACACACACAGAGACTTGCCTACATGCAGAGACAGGTACACACACTCAGCCACCCCTACAGTGAAGGAAGAGTTCTGTGTGGTTGTGGAGTGATGAGAGGTGGGCTAGAAACAGGCTGCTGTGTAGGTGGGGAGGGGAGGGAAGTGTAACACTGTAGAACACAGTGCCAAAGGATGAAGCAAAGGCTTAGGAAATCATAACCACCACAGCAGCAGGAAGATCAGGTGTGTGTGTGTGTGTGTGTGTGTGTGTGTGTCTGTGTCTGCTTGAGTGGATGAACTAGACTCCGTAACCTCCTCTTCTCCTTCCCTCTCATCTCCCCCTCTTCTCCTCCTCTCCTCCCCTCTCCTTTCCCCCTTTCTTCTCTCCCTCTCCTCTCTTCTCCTCTCCCCCCTCTCCTCTCCTCTCCCCTCGGATATGCTTTGGAATGCTGTAACATCGATGTTGTGTTCAGTGCTTTACAGAAATACCTGGAACACGTTGACAGCTGCATTGATTGCAGGGGATGAGTTTGGTGGATACAAAAGGCCATACACATACACACACACACACACACACACACACACACACACACACACACACACACACACTCGCAATCTGCTCAGGCAGCGCTGCAGTGCTGTGCCTCTGTGTGTATTCTGTAAGCAGCTTGTGGTTTCCTGACTGGCTTGTGCTGTCCTGTCACTTGTGATTTAGGACCTGTCGTACCATGTGCACTATGCAGGATGGCAGAGGAAGGATAGAGACTCCTAAACACAAGTGAGAAAGAGGGAGGGAGTCTGTTACTGTCACTGCATGACTCGTAGCTACATTGGTGCCATTTCCTGACTAGAGTAGATCTCCGATGAATTAACAATTCCTCTAGCTCCTGCAGTAGTCCAAAAGGAGAAGCATCCGTTGCGTTGTGCAGGTAATCTAATAAGAGTCTGTAAATGGAGTCTCATCCTCGTCCTTGCTGATATATTTTTTCCAAATGTGTCTGGCTCCCAGTGTTCAGAGCTCGGCCCACTTCCGGATCGGATGATGAGGAAGGTCTTAACACCTAATACCGAACATGCATCAGCATTGAGATCTCACAGTGCTGCATGAGTTAGTGCGTTAGCCTGTTAGCCTTGAGCAGGTTAGCTGGTAGTAAGTTAGCTGTCAGCGGGTGAGCAAGCACCAGCTGCTCTGTCCTGATGCTGTCACTGTTGGTGGCACCTCTTCTGCTCTAATGAGGGAGTCTCTCCTTCTGACATCTTCTTTCTCACGGACTTATTAGTGATGTCTGTGATTTATCCCAGCACAGCTGCTCATTAAGGGATGATGTGCTCATCCACAGATGATGCCTTCAGATTCACAGTGGTGTGAAGTTCTGAGGGAAGCTCACTAACCATTGCTTATACATGAGATGTTTGTTTGTGTGTGTGTAACAGAGCTGATGAGATGGACTGTAAAGTGTTGGCTTTGAGTTGAGACAGGACACAGGAGATTGTTCTTGGAGAAGTTTGGTGACATCCCCCCCCCCCCCCCCCCCCCGGTGTCAGGGGATGAAGAGTGAGTGCTCCGTCACCCCAGCTGACTCCTCATCTGGCCGAGATACTGAGGAGGGGAGAGGGAGGCAGGAGGGGAGGGGAGGGGAGAGGAGAGGAGAGGACGCCGGGGGGAGAGGAGATGGGAGGCGTCGTGCTGTGTGCTGCACTGAATTATTCAGAGGAGTTTACAACATGAATAATGGAGGCGGCAGAGTCCTCGTGGTGAGAAGAAGAACGGCGCTAGGCCAGGCTGAGTCGACGCGACACGGCTGTGACGATGTAGCCTAACCTAACCGCGGCTCGCTGTGTCATCTCATCTTCGATGTACGTCAGGTGTACACCTGCAGTGTGTGAGGCAAAAGCATTGAACAGCCATCATAGACCATCGAGAGACTATCATTTTGAACCTTCTCTCTCTCTCATGGTGGTTTTGGGGGACCCAGTCTGAATGCGGTTTGGATTGATGTGACACTACTTTGGGAGTGAGTTTGTGTAGTTCATCAGAAGCAGTGTGGCTTTTGCACTTCTGTGGTGTGTAGCGCGTAACCAGCCTAAGGATGTCACAACTTATAGCGTCAGAAACCGTTTCTGACTCATTTGGGTTAGGGGATCAGGGAGAGGCCTTTCAAGGGCCTCATGCAGGCGTGTGTGTGTGTGTGTGTGTGTGTGTCTGTGTAAATGTGAGTGAGTGAGAGAGAGATAGATAGATAGATAGATAGATAGATAGAGAGAGAGAGAGAGAAAGAGAGAAAGAAAGAAAGTGAAAGAGACAGGAGAGGGATGTTAATCAAGGGAGGATGCTGAAGTATAGAACCAGAAGATAAATACTTTAGTGAGCATTCACAGACAGACTCACACACAATTACACACCTACACACTCACACACACCACCACACAATTGCACACCACCACACACTCACACATTACCACACACTTGCACACCACCACACACACACACACACCACCACACACACACATACCACCACACACTCACACAAACACAATGTGTTAAAGAGCATCTCCTAAGAGGGGGTTTTGGCACCAAAAATACTAATTTCATTATCTCTCGTATTTCATATTCTCACTCTCACTCTCTCTTTCTTTCTCTCTCTCTCTCACACACTCTTTCATATGCACGCATGGAATGGAAGTTACACACACACAGCAACAGTTTGTGTGTATATATGTGAGTGCCATGAGACCCCCCCCCCCCCCCCCCCTTTATAACCCAGCCTAGTTTTCTCCTTTTTCTTTTTTCTTCTCAATCCCAGACAGCCCATAATAAGGTATTCAGGGCTATTCCCCCATCCCCCTCAGTGTCTCTCGCGCTCACACACTCGCTCACACACTCGCTCTCACACACACTTCCTTTTCATAAGGTGAAGTAGCTATGCAACAACCTCTTTCACTGTAGCCTGCCAACTGCAGATAAATATTTATGAGCGTCAGTGACATTGTCATCCCCGGACTCTTCTCTCTCTTTCCCCAGAGTCCCTTTCTTTCTTTCTTTCTTTCTTTCTTTCTTTCCTTCTTACTCTCTCTCTCTCTCTTTCTTTCTTTATCCCTATCTCTGTCCCTGACCTCCCTCTGTCCCTAAAGCCATCACTAGTTCATTCACTTCTCCCTCTCTTCCCCTTTCTCTCCCCTTTCTCCCTCTTTCTCTCCCCCCTCTCTTTCTCTCTTTATCTCTCTCTCTCTCCCT